>NC_044510.1:14309113-14369113 GCF_902362185.1 Chanos chanos
AGGTTAACCGAGCCTGTTTGACATCGGTTATAGCGAGAAACCGAAGCGTTTCTAGACGACAGGAGCGGACGTTAGGAGAGGTGATAGGGGAGGAAAACCATTTCGGAGGGTAATTAGGTTTTAATTTGGGTTAATGGTCTGCGCAAAAAAGAATCCTACATCCACTAAAAAGTGTGTGTGTGTGTGTGTGTGTGTGTGTGGACCACATAGGAAACATTCCAACCAAGACTCGCTCTGACAAGAATATTAGGGCTAATTAGCGGCATTGGTTTATTAAGCGCTGTAAAACCTATCGGCATTTTTTTTTTAAAACATGTGCTCACCGCGTTCACAACGCAAACGCCCCTACGCGATGGGGACTTATTTCAATCGTCTGATCAACGTGAAAGCCGTCCAAAACCGTTAACGTTTCACTGTTGCGGCTAGAAATCGGAGCACGTTGAACAATAGCGAAACCGCATTAGCAAACACCGATCCTAAAAGCCTTTTTTTCGAGTGACGCAAATGCATGAAAAGTCAGTGGCAGGAGGCACACGGGCGGAGTTCATTGCGGCGAAACCGGGAGCGCCGGGAAATGGCCGAAATGAACGTTCGCTTGAGCTAAAAAAAAAAAAAAAATGTTCAACTCGAGCGAAAATTCGCCTGGCGGAAGCCAATCACATTCAAGTAGGGTCAGAAGCCACGCCCCCTTCCCAGTAATCTCTTCAGTCAAGACGGAGGGCAAGCTGATCGTGTGTAATCTGATTGGTGTAAACAAAAATGCTCGCTGTGACGTGGCGCCAAATTCGCCTGTTCGTTTTTAAGCCAAGCGATCAAACCCGTGTGAGGAAAGCGATGGGAAAGCGATTGGTTTGAGGTTCGGTTAAAAAGCAGCCTAGCAGCAGTTTAAAAAGAGTTCGGGTCGCAAAAGCAAAACCGAACCGGTCCGCTGATCACTGCGTTCGTCGGTCTTGTTGACGTGCTGCGTCTGCCTATCATTTTGACCCCCTCTAAACAAAATTCCCACATATGAACTGCAGTATCACAGCTGTGACAAACTCTTTAAGAACAAACTGTTCTTGAAAATGTTCTTGTGTACTTAAGAGGTTGTGAAACCACACATTATATTACAATTATCAAATTTTTAGATAGATTTTGGGTTTTGTTAACACACCAGTACAGCTAGCTAACAGATATAAATTTTTTCCAGACTGCAAGACTCAGGAAGGGAAATTCAGCAGCTGTTTAGCTATTATGGTTTTTATAACTGTGGCAGGCATATTTGTAATAAAACACACCCACAGATAAAAATGTACATAGGGCCATGCGAGGAGAGAATAAATGCAATAAACACTGTTTTTGCTGATCAGATAAGTTGTAAATGGAAAAGGAGACAAAACCCCCCCCCAAAACTGACGTCATACGCTGTTCTGCTCTCGCTGTCCCTAGGGCGAACTCCAAAAACCGCAGGCAAGTCACTCCCCTTTTCTCAGTTTAATCCGGCCCTCCTAAAAAAAGACGTGCTGTTCCCTCAAAAAAACCCAGAAACGACACAAAATGTCAATCACCTCACAGCTCTCTCACTGTCAGTCCGTGAGCAGAACCAGACCTCCCATAACGTACAAACATGGTCACGGCAGTGATATAACCTGTACGCTTCCTGTCACCTCAATGACCTCAAACGAACGTACGCGCGCACACACACACACATACAGAGGGCTAATCTCTGCAGCTGTAAGAGAGCTGTGTGTGTATATGTGTGTGTGTGAGTGTATATGTGTGTGCATGTGTATATATATGTGTGTGTGTGAGTGTGAGTGTGTGCATGTGTGTGTGCGTGTGAGTGTATGTATGTGTGTGTGTGTGTGTGTGTGTGTGTGTCACCCTGAGAGCAGTTCATCTGTGAAATTAATTACGGCCCTCCGTACTCTCGTCTCTCTGTAACGATATGATGAACGCTGGCGCTGTGATTTGGAGGAGGAGAGGAAAGAGGAGAACGGGGGGAGGAGGAGAGGAAAGAGGAGAACAGGGGGTGTTTAAACGGGGCTTTTGAGACGATTCCCAGCTCCACTTAAGCGTGAAATGTTGCAGATTACTCATTACGCTTCCAAAATTTTAATTAAGAGACAGAGGTCAAGCTCTCTCTCTCTCTCTCTCTCTCTCTCTCTCTCTCTGTGTGAGTATGTGTGTGTGTGTGTGACCAAGTGTTCAACCTACATGTGCATCAATATGAAAATGCTTCCATGTAAATGAGCAATAAGTAAATTGGCCCCCCCCCCCCAAAAACACACCCACTGTCCTCCTACCCTCCACCCCAACCCCCCTGAAATCAAAGGTGCAGTCATTGTATATCTGAGCAGAACAATGTTTTTTAATGTTAGGCATGCAGTCTGCTGAGGCTAGAGAAGACAGTGCCATGCATGTCTCTGTGTGTTTGCAGTTGTGCGTATGGGTGTGGGTGTGTGTGGGGGGGGGTTTGTTTCAAAGACATCCCACAATTACACGACGAGTAAACAACGAGGCAAGCTGACAGGAATGAGTCCAACAACAAACAGCAATGTGTAAGCTCTAAAAATAGACAGCCAACCAAAATGACCGCCCAAGCCTGAGAGCTAAGTGTATCTGTGACTAAGCCCATTACACACACACACACCCGCACCCGCACACTCATCCACACACACACACACACACACACACAAGCCTTGGAACTAAACTGCCAGAGCGCTGGCCAGGACAGTTGCCATCCAAAAACTGCTTAACATCCCCTACTTAGGACACTTGATGAAGTAGACTATTGTGATGTCATCAAATAGAACACTCAGGACTCAGTATCTGGGGAGAGAAACTGAAGGAGAGGATATGATGTCATAAAGGGGGAGAAAAGAACTGTGCGTAGGGGCAGAAAGCACTGGAACACGCCGTCTTTCACTGCAGAGATGATCTGGGCCGCAGATTTCTGGATGAAGTGCCAGCCAGCCATGCCAGATTTGCCAACTGCGGATTGGAGTCCACGGGGGAGACTAATGCGATCATGGGTAATCAGACAATCCAAATTAGGATGGAAAAAAGGGGAGAAACAAATTAGGAAAACAAAATGGCAAAAAAAAAAAAAAAAAAAAAAGAAAAGAAAAAACACAATTAACAGGGGGCACTTGGGTTTTGAGTGCAGTGACTGCATTAGGGTACACTCACGCTGGGCTTCTTTTAAACGTTTTTACATCTCTGACATAATGATCCCCCCCCCCCCCCCCCCATCCTTTTCAAGTTTCTCCTTTTTCATATCAAAGGTCCAAGCCAGCATTATTCCACACAAATGCAGGTCTGGCTTCTTTTATCAGCGCTGGAACCACTTTACCTTCATACCCTTTTGTTTGTCATGCAAGTGTTCAATAGCTACATTCAGACCAGCCAAATGGGCCGCATTAGCTATGTATAGGAGCTGAACACTGATTATGTCCTAAGAAAAGAAAAAAAAAAAAAGGTCATTTCCCTCAGTGAACTGGCCTGAATGTGGCCGGTCTGTGTTTAAGGGGCTCCTCTACCTCGTCCATACAATATCTGTATGAATCTGAGACATTTACTGAGATATCACTGGAAGTGCAGGCTACGACACATCACGGAAAAGACACAACGAGTGTTGTGTTTACGACCCAGCAAAACATACAACACTATTTACTCCAGAAAACCACTTTCAAAACAACCTTCAGTTCCACAGCTTCGACTAAAAGTCTGGAGTGCACCAGTTCCATCTTTAAATCTATTAATGGACTTTGTTTGTGAGAGAAAGTTTACAAACAGGCGTATTTTGGCATGACGGCTCTGTTCGGGGTCGCGAGTTCCTGTCTCGCTCTCCGGAGAGCTGCACGAATCTGTCGGACGGCATGAGGCGGAGAAAAGCGTCCTCCCTAATGTTCACGACTGTAGCACGACTCTGTTCACCGCGTCCGCTATGCTTCCTCAGTCACCACCCTCGCCTAAACCCGATCTCCGCCTCGCTCACGGCTCTCCTCCACCAGCCCTGTTCCAGAAGGATCCGGGATTCAAAGCAGCGCCTTTATGTACACTCTGCCACGTTTACACAGGTGGATATGAGCTTTGTTTTCTTCAGTTCTGTGTGGTGGTAACCCAAACATGCCTGTATCCTACACTGGCCATACATCAACTTTTTCCCTGTTGAAATAAAAAAAAACAGCTTGACGTCATATGGCGTCTCAGAGGTGGGGGGGGGGGGGGGGAGAGAATGTGGATAAATTACGTGGATCCAAGAAGTCAAAATGTCACTTGGCTACTGTATCTGCTGGTGTGTAAGAAAGCTGGGGGGTTTTTCACACTGGACCTGATTTAATCGGTTTAACGTCTAAAGCTCTTGGTGCCCACCTCCTTTTTCCAGGCCAGTTTAATGGAAGGATAAGGACATTACGGCTCCTGAAGACAGGATGAAAGCTATACGCTTATTGTCCAGTCAGCAGTCAAGCTGAAAATACTCTGAAGTCAATTACCCACGATGCCTAATTTGGTTAGTTGAGTGTATGAAGCACCGCTGCGGTGTAATAACAACCACCCAGATAGAATCTAGCTTTATGCTTAAAAGCTGCCACGACTTCACTATAAACACTCCAGGGGGCAATTTATTTAATTATTTGCTTGTTTGTTTGTTTGTTTGTTTTTGTCCATTAGGAAAAAATGATTCATATCCATTCTCCTCTTTAACAATGTCAAACACAAGTACTAGTGTCAAAACACCCAGCGACTCGGAGATGGTAAACGATGCCAGAGAGCAGAGTGGTCGTCACGGCTGAGGATACAACTTTAATGCCCTGTGATGCAACGAAAGAATCAGTACAGATCAGCCACTGAGGCACGTGGCTAAGAGTAACTAGCAAGTGTGTGTGTGTGTGTGTGTGTGTGTGCATGTGTGTGTACTGGGGGGAAGGGGAAGGGGTCATGCTATGCAACAAGAGCTTAGAGGTCCTTAGACATGTCAGCGCAGAGACTGAGTAAACCAGGAACGGGTAATACAAGCAGCAATTTAGAAAGAAAGAAAGAAAGAAAGAAAGAAAAAAAGAAAGAAAGAAAAAAAGAAAGAAAGAAAGAAAGAAAGGGGGGGGGAGGTTTTGCCACATGGATGAATGAACTAATCATGAACCAATTCCAGCTCCTAGCTGAGACTGATCTCATCAAACAGATGTTTCACTAAAATCCAACTTTTAATCTCTTCGCAATATCACTTCATATCTCGGGGTACTGACTGTTGCTTTCCGTGAATGAGCGAATAAAGTTTCAAAAGACTGGCAATGTTTTCCTGAGTTTCACATATTGAGAGGGACACTGATCGAACGTTTGCTTCTCTGGTGGCAGTTTTTCCGTTCATATTTACAGTTTCATTAAAGTGAGTACTCCAAAAAAGTGTACCAAACTGTCATCTACATACCGCCGCAAGTTCGCAAACGCTCACTGTTGCGTGTACACCTGTAGGATTTGAACACGAGCCAGAAGAGACTGATACACCTAAACTCCTCCCCTCCCAACTGAGAAGAGCCTGCCGTAGCACCGCAAAGAACTGACAAGTCAAGCTCCTTAACTGCCTAAAAAAAGCTCAGATTGACAGCAGTGAAACAACACAGTAGGCCACCTGTGACAAATATGAAAACAGTCGGACTCACAGCCTGAGAATGAGTAACTGACATGTTTCAGGGACAGAGGTCCAGTCGTGACTACGGTGCTTTCACTTTGATGATGACGGACCAGTGAGGCAGTTAGATTGACGGCTGGTCGATTATCACATCACACATCATCTTACCTTACAAGGAAAGGGTAGAGTGGACGCAACTTTTTCCATTGCCAAGTTCCTTATACTCGGAGTCAGTGGGCCGCGACAGGTCGGGCAGCAGCTTAGCTTTTGGCGACATTGATTACAAACTAAATGCCCGGCCTGGCATTGTAAGATCGGCGGTAAAACATAGTCAAAACACACAGGGCACTCAAACAGCGCCGTAAGTTCTGCTGATTGTCCAGGTAGCGCTGCAACGGGTAGCGCAACAGCTGCTGTTGGAACAGCTGAGCCAGAACCGGCTACGGAGCCAGATACCCCAGCGGCAGCGGCTGCTGCGGCCGCGGCTGCTGCTGCTGCCGCTGCCGCGGCGGCTGCTGCAGCAGCTCCTCCTGAACCTCCGTGTTTGTTTCCTCCTGCCTTCCCAGCGCCGAGTCCTCCGCCCCCACCTCCCGCTGAGGACGGGCGGCTCATAGCGATGAGTTAAGTTGGATGTGATAAACCCACGCTAGTTCAACACTCCGAACCCTGGGTTGTATTCCGGGTGACATCCAGACTCCGCTCCAAGAAATCTCCAAACCCCCGAGGATACAACATGGCCGCCACAGTTTGAGAGCGAACGGTGAGCCCATTGGATGCACCTGTTACGAGTGACAACGCCTAAGCCAATGAGAGAGCGACTCCAGACGTTTATGTAATACGTGTGTTTACACGCAAAGATTTTAGGGACATGTAGTGATGTCGAACATGCGCGAGCGAGCCCAGCGACACATGTCAGAGATCAGGTGGATTCTTAAAGCACCAACTTCAGTTACATTATGTTCCCTTCTCTCTAAACTTTATCCACTTTCAACATTACTAATCTCTCCATTCCAACCCCACACTGCTCCAAATCTACTGCGATAATATTCAGTTGCACCAAAACACGCTAATTTATATTAAAACAGCAACCATCTTTTGTTCGCACTCATTGCGTAATAGGTTGTTTGGGGAGGGGGGGGGGGGGGAGAATGAATTGACTATAACGCAAATAATAAAAGTAGTTTTAGATTATCTAAAAACTTGCGTTAACATCACTGTTCAGAGAAGGTACCAGTTGCTGAAAGACAGTGGAAGATGACACGTCTCCAGATAATTTTGTGGTTTAAAAGACATAGACGAAGCTGGGCGGAAAAGCATCCTTTTCGCTATAGGCATGTATCATTTTGACTTAGTTTCTTCAAACCATAATTCTCATAATAAAGACGTTTTATGATATTGTATGATGTGTCATAGCGTACGGAGCAAAGATTCAGTGTTGCCTGTTTGAATGATTACTATTATTACTATGTCTCCCTCTCCTGGTTAAACGAACAAGAAACAAGACAAAACCAAAGAACAACCCCTCTCTTAAAAAAAAAAAAAGAAAACCGTGTTCGTAGGACGCCGTATTCATAATCCCTCGCCCAAAGTTAATTTTAGCTATGATACGGTTTGGAGAGTCGCTTACAAAATGAATCGGGATTATGTCAATTAATCTCTTAATCCATTCAAGTGCAAAAGAAACATGTATGCTACACTGCTTGTGCAGTGCTGAGCTGTACTGCAGGTGCAGCTGAGAGCCAAAGACCTAATTTACGCAAAAACATGTTATTTTAAAAACCTTCATCATGAATTCAAAATGCAAGCCATATCTCTACTTTGAGTATATCTGTAAAACACGAATTGGTGTCTTATTGTACTTGAAGAAAAGAAAAAAAATAGATTCGGAGTCAAAAGAGAGAGAGAATCAAAGTTTTCAACAACTTCTTTTTATTTTTATGTACAAAAAATTTGGAATCAGTGTTCAAAACACAACACAGTCCGTGTAATATCCAAAATGGAGGGATTTCAAATGTAAGCAAAAACGACCCCAAAGCTAATGTCTACACTATTTACAAACAGACTCCTTGCTCTGGCAAAGCCAGAGTGACGAGAGGACTTAGTCACAGGGTCATAAAGTATCATAGTCATCATCGTCTTCATGCTTCCTCTTTAATGAGCTTGAGTCGTTTGAGGAATTCTGGGAAACCATGTTGGTTGTGATGAGGATGTTTTTGGAGCCAATCAGAGACGGGTTGATCAGCACGTTCTGAACTGTGGGCGTGGCCGGATTGGCTGTCAATCAATCAATCAATAAATAAATACCATTTATATACAGAATATGATTTCTTTCCCTCAGAAAATGCCTGGCATCTTTAATGAACTCGGTTTTCTGCTGATTCTGACTCTCCAGCTAACAGTATAGGACACAATGAACAAAAACATACTAACAACATGATATCAACAATATTACAGTACCAACTATGTGGTCATAAACTCAGCTTTTTGGGGGGTATTCCAGAAAGCGGATTTAGTGAAAACTCTGAGTTAGTTAACTCAGAATAAGTAGTACACCGCTATGGCTTCATTCTCCTAGCAAAACAAAGCCATAATGCTCTTAAGGTTTACTACTTACTCTTGAGTTAAACTAACTCAGTTTTCGCTAAACCTGCTTTCTGGAATAACCCCTCTGGACATCAGTGAAGTTAAACATGCAAAGACCAGTTTACTTATGGGTTCCACTGCAACAACTGTTAGTGAATCTGAATTTGAATCTGAATGTGTATTTGAATCTGAATCGGATTCTGAAGAGGACTATGTGTTTATGTACCTGACTTGACAGTGGAGGCCTGCGAAGAGGGGATCTGAACGGTGAAGCGTTGGCCAGCCAGAGACACTGGAGTTCCCACTTTGGTCGCCACTGTCTGCACTGAGGGAGTACCTGCACATAACAGTGTTAAAGGCTGAGGTAAGAAATGGACTTGATCACTGAATGACCATTATGTCGTTTAACCGTGGAAACATTAAGGTGAATGTTGAAGCAACAGACACAACGAATTTAGATGGTCAGATGCCTTAAACGCATCGTTAACAGAGAGGTAATGTAGGATCTAAAGGGCTTGTATGTGCATGTAAGATGCTTTTTTTTTTTTAAAGGACTTCATCATCTCAAAAAACAGCAGCAGCGTTAAAATTAGCACTGACATTGACCTGATCAGTGGGATTTGTGATAAAGGTTCATGTTCAGAATATAGTTCCTTTGACAAATCATACGAGGAACTAACCAAGAGTTGGGGTGCTGGGCCTGCTAGTGACTGCTCCGACACTCAGGCGTGGTACCGTTATTCTACCTGCTGATGGAGTCACCTACACCGGGAGAGAACAGTCAATCACAACCTGTACGCTACAGTACAACAGGACCATGCTGACCATGAGAAATGAGCCCACAGCATTCTCTACTGACCAGCATGTGCTTCCTCTCCTTTGTTACTACTACTTTTACAGGAGGAGTTACACCAATAACACATACCACTAGGTACAGTCAATGTTTATATAGCTCAGCCAAGCATGGCTGGAGGCCAAAACCTGGAGGTATTTTTAACTCCGACTATGACTGTGTGGGCACAAATCAAACAGAGCACATAGAGAGAGACAGAGAGAGTGGACAGTGCGTGTTTGTATCCATATTTTAGATCGACAAACCTTTTTCTGTAGGGACTTAAGCCGATAGTTTGGTGCAGTTAAACAGTAGCGGTCTGGCGGAAGACGTGGGCCAGAGTATGGTTTAATGAGAGGGAGAGGAGTTATATTCTTCTGTCTGGCCACTTCCAACAGAAACTTTATAAAAAAAAAAAAAAAAAAAAAAAAGGGAAATTCACAACAAATCAGTCAAATGAACATCAATCCATTTCACCAAGAAACTATACTCCAAGAACTAGGCAGGAGGTGGCGGGGAAAAGTAAACATACATCTCGAGGTGGCGGCGAAGTGAAAGACTGATCCATCCGACACTGAATGGCCAGTCTGATGTCATCGGCATCCACATTGGACTTCTTGGCATGCGCCGCGTAAATTTTGGCGTCCTCGATAATCGATGTAACATATCCTAGCAGAATGTAATCGATGTTCGGTTACGAGCGGAGAGACGTTGAATTGATATAGGAGACGGTTAGATACCATCAGGCTGTAATTAATTACTGTTAGTTGTAGACGCATATGAAATATTTACTTACTGTAAGTAAATTCCAGCATTTGGTTGATGACTCTGGGCTCGTACTCCGTGATTCCCATATCTTTCAAAATTTGGATCATAACCTTTAATATCAAAGGGGAAACAAGCAAAAAAAAAAAGCATATATTAAAACTGAATCAAACATAGACAAACTCTGTTATCCTTCCTGACTTGGAAGAGTCGAGAACGTTGTGTTTATGCCGAAGCTAAATTGCCGCGAACTGCACCGATGTGCTGACTTTGCTTCAAACGTTTAGGTTAGCAAGCCGTGTCAACAGACTACTAAGGTCGTAGATTTGAGGCAGCCAGAGAGGGAAGGGTCTCAATATTAAAACATATCAGTTGCTGCTCGAAGAGATATGAATTTCGACAAAAGCAAATGCTGCAATAACACACATGTGGAAACTGCAATGACAAAACACGCTAGCTAGCACGAACATGTAGCTTAGTTAACTACATAGCTTAGTTAGCTAGATAGCTAATGGTGGTAACAGAGTAGGCGTATTCACAATGAAGTACGACGGCTGTTCAACCTATGTGAATCATTTAAGTTCATAACACTAAAATACACGACCCGTTTGCATATATGCATGATAGAAAACATTTTTTCTCTCGTTACCTGAGCATCTTTTGGAACAGTTTTCGGAGACGCCATTTTCACATCTCCTTCCTTCGTCAGTCCCTCCCCTTCCCTTGACACATAAGCTTAGATCTTCCGGCAGGGGGTTATTTATTTATTTATTTATTTATTTATTTATTTATTGGGCTGACTGCTTTACTAGGGATGGGTGTGTTCCACTCCACTGTTGGTTTTGAAACAGCGTCAACTTTTCAAGCACTGATGTATCGCTGCACTGTTCGTCTCGGTACAACTACCTGAATAACATGAATAGCGTGAAAGAAACATAGTTCAGTCATACAAATGTTAGATACGTTTAAAATATGTGGCACTTTTTTTAGACCCTGCTATTCAACGGTTCAGGTCAGCTCAGCGCACCTCCGTGTGTCCGTCAGCTGTCATGTCCGTTCCATCCTGGGGGGGTATTTCAGAGAGCGGGTTTAGTGAAAACTGTGAGTTAGTTAACTCAAAGGAAATAGTAAACTTCCTAATAGAAGAGCCCTATGGCTTTGTTTTGCGAGAAGAATGAAGCCATAGGGTTCTTCTATTAGGAGGTTTACTACTTTCTCTAAGTTAACTAACTCAGAGTTTTCACTAAACCCACTCTCTGAAATACCACCCTGCTCTTCTCTGTGGCGCAACCTCACCACTTCAGAAGATCCGTGACGTTAAAAGATGTCTGGTATCGACACAAAGTCCTAAATCTAACCTCAGTTACTCCAGTCTCTCAGACCTAATGTGGCAGGGCCAACTTTTTTTTCTCCCTTTCCTCTCCTTCCCTCACTACCATTACTGTAGTGGTAGAACTAGAACATCCCTCAGATAGCTTCCCTTGGCTAAACGTGTCCTTTTTATGTATAATAATTCATACACACGTACTTGTTTCATCCAGGTTTATTAAAAGTAGCGAGGATATTGTCACTGTCTATCATTACTTTGTTAGTCATGTTGTGTGTAGTTGTATGTGTGTGTGTGTATAGCGAATGTGCCACAGTTCCACCCAAATCCCAATTTATCCAACGCTAGATTCATTCTGTACTGTTAGAATTTGATTGCGGTAATCAGTAGGTGATTTGTCGTTTTTTTAACGGGGGGGATGGCCCAGTGGTCACTGACTCCACTGACTCTACCCCAGTCCTGGGGGGGCCCACTGTCCTGCACATCTTTGTTTTAACTCTTCATCATCACAGTTAATTGAGCTAATCAAGGGCTTGATGATTAATTGATCAGCGGAATCAAGTGTGTCAGTCCTGAGTTAAAACAAAGACATGCAGGACAGTGGCCCCCCAGGACCGGAGTTGAGAATCACTGCTAAAGAGTATACAGGGATATGGCAGGTTAACACGGGGGAGGCATTTTGGTCATTTTGCCATCCCCGTACAAATCACGTACTGGTTGTAGTAAACATTGACATTCGCGTTTCTATTCTTTGAGTACGAGATCAGTCATTTCCCAGTCTATTGAATGTGGTGACCCAGGAACTTAGTTATCTGGGAGTATTAAATTTAAAGTGTATTAATGTATTTGTTACAGCATTGTTTAATATGTGTTAATGCCACTGCAAGAGTTGTTTTCAATGATTTCGAGGTTCAGTGTTCAGAGTGCTGAGCAAAAAATAAGTTTTCAGAATGACTAGCGTAACCGAGTTCAGATTCTCAAATAAGGTTATGGTTATAGCTACGTTAATAAACCTAATACTCGCAGTGAACCATTAACTGTAATTTATCTAGGACATGCATGCTAGGATTAGTACTCCTGTCAGTGAATTTGACCAAAGGCACTGGCAAAAAGACCTGGAGTTAGTACCCGGGTGCCGGCGAAGGTGGCTGCCCACTGCTCCTAGCTCATAGTGTGTGCTCACTGGTGTTAGGATGGGTTAAATGCAGAGACTACATTTCGGTGCTAACTGCTTAGTGTGTGTGTGACAAATAAAGAACTTCTTCTTCTATATCATCGGCACGACACATGCCTCAGCGAGTTGTCAGAAACGTTTGTAATGAATCATTAGAACCACTAGGTGTCATTGCGGAGCTGGACGTCAAGATGATCCGAAGCCCTGAACCTCCGTCCAACCCAGTGGCTTCAACTGTGCTAAAGCTTCGAAAGCTTCGCTCGGTTCATCTTTACCGTTTACTCTGTTGTTGTTGTTACAAGTCATGCTTATCCCTGTCTATATATGACATATTGTATGCTTATTACTGTTACCTAAATGAGATGTATTTTAAACGCATTTGGCATCGCCGAGATAATCACAGCAACGTAAATTTGCGTAAGTGTAGTGCCATCCAATACAGAAGGATTTGGCCACTGCTGCACCTCAAGCGCCTGCGTGTCGACCATGTAAGTTCAACCTAAAGGTGCAACGCAGCAATGGCGGAGACGAAAGTTGTAGTTTAATAATTAATTTCCAGGATTGCGCATGGACACCTCGTATAAAAATAAGACCGAATTACGGTTCACTTTGCTGCACCGACACCTACATTATTTCAGACTGCTGCAAAGATTTCAGTTCCGATTATAGGTAAGTTTAGCATATGTTGAACAAATAGAACTGTCTTCTGTTTTTGTTAAGTGTTCTCTGGTGGTTTATATAGTGTGAGGCGACAACCGTTGTTTGAACTTTAATACAACAATTGTATCTGCTTCCGAATCATTTGAATGTTGTTCGCCTTACCGTTAAGCAGCGTTCACTGTAGTTTATACATTCCGAAAATGAGGAAAAGTCGAATGCTCGCCAGAATATCAAAACATCATTAGTACCACCAGCAAGGTGATCATTTTTAGATTAAGAGAACGATCCAAGGTCTACTGTAAAGATGAACAAATTAGCTAAATGTTCTTTTGGGTGTGACCGGGCTTAAATTAATGAATTCTGGAAACAATTCAAGGTTCAATTAGATCAGATAGTTCTGCACTTTCCCCGCCCGTGTTTGACTTGCCCGAGGGGGACTTCATGCGGAAAGTGATGTGTTGTACGGCTCTGTTACAATTTCGTGACATTTGTCTTCTTTGATCTAGCTTGCAGAAAATGTCCCTTGCTCGCATGTTCACACGGCTGCGTGGTACTGTGGAGCTGGTGTCTCGAGGGCAGAGTCTGGCCATCGCGGGGTCTTGCCATCTTCAAACCCAGATAAACAACAACCGTCGCCAGCATACGGCTCCGCAAACCAGCACGTGCAAGTGGCAGCTACGAGACGATTACTTCGGTATGTTTAGCTACCCGCTTTTGATTTTCATACTATTTAGTTTGGTACTATATGCTACTATCACTGAGGGCAAGTTTGATACATTTATTAACATTTTATAACTGTTTATAAACATTTGTATATCTTGTCCGAACGGAGTGTTTTTTTTTTTCTATTTCTGTGTATACTGGCTGGCTTGAGAGATGAAATTTGTTTTCAAATGCAATTTCCTCTCAGTCTACTTTGCTTGAGAAAAATGATTTAGAGGTTTGATACAAGCTTCGCATTGAGTTTCCCGTAATTCAAGAAAACAAACAGGATGCCACAAAATGGAACTCCTCTATCAGTTTAAAATGTTTTATATCTGTGACGGTTGAACGATCACAACTGTGTATCTGTGTCTCTGTTTGCAGAGCTCAGTTATGGTGGTGTTGTCATGCACTTTGACTACGTGTGGCTGAGGGACCACTGCCGTTCTGCATCCTGCTACAACGCTAAGACTAACCAGCGCAACCTGGACACAGCCAACATAGATCTCAGTATTCGCCCGATTAAGACCAGGGTGGACGAGGAAAATCTGTTCCTCACGTGTGAGTCCGGTTTTGGTCCGTAAATACAACGGCACGGCTCGTAAACTCAGCAATGACTGCACGTTTTAGGGAACCCGTCCATAGTGAGATGCAGCATTTTGTTACATTTTCCTTTTCTTATAATGTTACTCTGGTATAAATGTTATCCACTTGTGGTCACTTCTCCTTTTTTTTTTCTTTTTTTCTTTTTTTTTTTTTTGGTTTAGAGTTTCTATTTTTTTTTCCTCTATCCTTTCAGACATTTCAAGAACTTGAAACGCGTCTAAAGTGTGGAATACACTGTTCCAGTCCGTCCCGTAGGTCGTTTTATTTCGACATCGCACGGGAGAGAGAAAGATAATCCCTTCTTTTTCTGAACTTCAACATTTTCCACCCCGCTGCTCCCCGTAGAGAACGCGGCAGGGGCTCCGTCTCTGCTTTGAGCAGAAAAGTTTGACGCCCTGCCAACACAAAGATGGTTATCTCGTCACCGAGCAGAAAGTACCGGGCGTCGGAGGGAACATAGAGCCCTGACGGTTATAAAATCCTCCAGAGGCTGCTGACAGCAGCAGCGGCAGAGGTCCGCTCAGCTTTGATGACAGCCAGGGCATGACCACACAGGAGGATGTTTACAAAGTCACCACTGTCCATTCGCTAAGGCTCATTTAGTACAGATCGGTCTGTAATTAGGCTGTATTATGGATCAGAGACTTGTCCCCTTTCTCGTAAAACGACGTTCAGAGCTCCTGTCCGCGTGAAAATTGGGTCGGGTTTGCCAGTCAGAGAACATCATGTTCCAATCAGACTATCATGATCTTTTTCTCTCTGGCTCAGAAGGGGACAGCTGAAGTGATATGCACCAAGCGCTAGGCGGTTAAACATTTGGAAAATGTTTTACTAGCAGTCATTGGCAGTAATCAGTCAGAGAAGCTGTATCATTTGGGCAGCATGGTGGTTCGGTGGTTAGCACCGTTGCCTCACAGCAAGAAGGGGGGGGGGGGTCCTGGCCGTCCCAGGTCCTTTCTCTGTGGAGTTAGCGTGTTCTCCCCATGTTTGCGTGGGTTTCTTCCGGGTTCTCCGGTTTCCTCCCACCTTCGAAGACGTGCATGTCTTTAAATACTCCTGTCAGTGCCCATGACCGTGTGTGTGTGTGTGTGTGTGTGTGTGTGTGTGTGTGTGCGCTCACTTGTGTGTGTGTGTGTGTGTGTGTGCTCACTTGTGTGTGTGTGTGTTCACTCCTAGTGTGTGTGTGTGCTTACTGTTCCTAGTGTGTGTGTTTAGGATGGGTCAAATGCAGAGGATAAATTGTGTCCCACTGTGTATAGGGTTGGGATGACAGTAAAGGATTTCATTCATTCATTCATTCATTCAATCATTCATTCATTCATTCATTCATTCATTCATTCATTCATTCATTCATTCATTCATTCATTCAATCGTTCATTCATTCATTCATTCAATCAATCATTCATTCATTCATTCATTCATTCATTCATTCATTCATTCAATCAATCAATCAATCATTCATTCATTCATTCATTGTCCTGACAAAGAAGGAAATGCTGCTCACATGACTTCTTTTTCTCACTTTTTACACAAACACATTCTGATTGGCTTTTGCTAGGGCCTGATGGTCATGTGACACGCTATAACCTGTCCTGGTTGGCCCAGAACAGCTACGAGGGTAAAAAACAGAGCGCCATGCACCCGCGCATCCTCTGGAACGTGGACACCTACACAAAAGCCCAGGTGCCCTCTGCCAGCTGGGAAAAGTTCATGACCTGCAACGACGAGCTGAAGAAGTTTCTCAGCAACTTTCTGCTTTACGGCATTGCTTTCGTCGAGGACGTCCCGGCGACGGAAGATGCCACAGAAACAGTCACTCATAGAGTCAGCCTCATCAGGTGAGCTTTTCTTACAGAGTCAGAGTTGATCATTTAAAGAGATAACTTCAAAAAAAAAAAAAAAACGTGAAAATTAATAGAACAGTCTACATTTGATGGCAGGACGTTGCTATGGGAACAGTGTAACTGGCAAAATGCTCTGTTTCGGCTTTGTAAGCTGTTCTAGGAAAATTCCTCTCATTCCCGTAAGCCCTGTGCAGCGTGTTTTGAAAAGGGCAAGGTTATAGGACACACAGAGAGAGAGATAGAGAGAGAGAGAGAGAGAGCTGTTTGTCAGCAGAATCCGAGCTTTTTCTTGGGCGAATAGCCTACTTTGAGATAAGAATCTCTAAGACTTGGATGACTATGAACCAAGCCTTCAGCAGGTCTCGAGTCTTAAACGTGGCAAAAGGTAACTCATTAAGTGAAAAGTTGGACTGGTGCAGTGCTCTCAGGATTACTGGGCTGGGCTTTGAGAGTCTTTGGGTGCGTCCGGTTCAAAGCAGCCGTGACTGTCTCCCTGTCCTTTTCTTCATCTGTCTCGTCGTTGGTATTTTTAAAGGGTCCGGGGGGGGGGGGGGGGTGTCTCTCTGTTCTTTATTTCATTACTCCAGCGTATTCAGTTACAGAAAGAATAAACTTCTCAGGAAACGCGCTAATGTCTCTTCCATGTTGCACTTTCATCTGAAGGAAACAGAGCAGTGCCATATGATGTACAGTATTTCCACATCAGCCCTCAAACTCTCTGAAAGGTCTTTTTGTTAAGTTTAGCATTTGCATTTGCATTGGTAAGGCACAGAATCATCCGGGCTCCAAACTTGGATCCTCTCTCTCTTTTGAGACGTTTGTCTCAAGGCAAAAAGCCTTAGTCCATGCAGTGTTGAGAGTTCGAGAGGTTTTTTTTTTTTTTTAATGATGCTGCACACTTGAGATACGATCTGCGTTTCCAGGGAAACCATGTACGGCCGGATGTGGAATTTTACCTCCGATTTCTCCCGCGGGGACACGGCCTACACCAAACTAGCCCTGGACTGCCACACAGACACGTCATACTTCCAAGAGCCCTGCGGGTATGAATCTAAACGTTTGTGTGTGTGTGTGTGTGTGTGTGTGTGTGTGTGTGATCACTAATCAAACACCCTTGAATACACTCCTCTGCCCTCTGTAGTGTTTAGAGATCATGTGGTTTGTTCTGTCTGTCTGTCCAAACATGACTTCTCAACATCTCCTCACTCTCATTGGTGGAAGGGCCTATTCATGTGACATTTAAAAAGCGCTTTATTTGGAAATTCTCTGCCGATGCGGCCATGACTGTTAACTTTACAGTAAATCAACATAGATTTGAGATTTATGCCATTACGAAAAAAAAGGCATTTTTGGAGAAAATGCAAAAAAAAATGGAAATCCAAGTGTTAGCGTCCGAGTGACTGAAACATGCTGAGGTAAAAGTTACAATCATCCCGTATTTCAAAACAGGAAAACTTCCCCTTTAAGCTGTACTGCTGTGGACAAGTAGGAAAAGACTTGACGTGTAAAGAAAACTTATGCACATAAATACATGCTGTATGTATACACACACACACACACACACACACGCACGCACATATATAAAAACATACATATATTTGTAGATCTCACATCTGGGTGTCTTTTTTATTCTTGCATGGTCAGATGGTCAGACATTGGCTCTGTGTTCAGAACTCCAGAGGAATTTAGTGAAATTAATTAGACTGAACTTTTTCCCATGTGTCTTGCCAAGAAGTCGCTAGAGCAAGTCAGACTGAATTTGTACAATTTAAAAAAAAAAAAAAATCACATGCAGACACACACACACACACACACAGAGGAACTCTCGACTCATTTCAGCTGGATATTTTATGCATAGAGTCAGTCGAACTATCGTAAGATCTCTCCGGTAGTTCAGTTGTTTGATATATTAGATGCAATGTGTTAAGTATCATTGTGATTTAAGCTACTTTATGTATTGGTTGTTGTTTTGTTTTTTTTTTCATTGTCCTACATCATCAGATTCAACAAAGTAAAGAAAGCCTGGTGAACTGTTCTCTGTACAGAACTATTATGTTTGGGATTGCTGATGTTCTGTGTGCAGGATCCAGGTTTTCCACTGTTTGAGGCATGAGGGCACTGGTGGAAGAACCCTGCTGGTGGATGGGTTCCACGCCGCGGACAAGGTTCTGCAGCAGAACCCGGAAAACTTCGAGATTCTGTCGCATGTGCCCATTAAGCACGAGTATATCGAGGGCATGAGCGAGCACCAGAACCACATGATCGGCATCGGGCCAGTCCTCAGCGTCTACCCGTGGAACAATGAGGTCTACATGATCCGGTACTAACTCATTGGCTGTGATTGTTTTGCTGTACTTCTGACCAGTCAGGGTTTTACATAACATGTTTTGATTTAATGTCATGCCAGTTTATGTCTGTAAGAGTCTTGCATTTGAATTGCGTAACCAGAGGACAAGCATGTTTTTCTCCTCAGTTTATTACTGAACCATAAAAGTGATTTTATAAACAGCGGACGATGTAACTTGATGGTTGGCTGAAACTATAGTTTGCCTGTGAATGATTAGTCGTGTCTGTACGGTGTTTTTCAGGTATAACAACTATGATCGTGCTGTAATCAATACTGTTCCGCACGATGTGGTCCAGCGCTGGTACGTCGCTCACCGGCAGCTGACCACAGAGCTTAGGAAAGAAGAGAACAGACTATGGGTTAAGCTTAAACCTGGCAAGGTAATGGAGATCTCTCTCTCTCTCTACCTCTCTCTCTCTCTCTCTCAACGCACATAATCCAAGGTTGTCCAAATCCAGTCCTGTAAGTTCACCAGGTTTTCACACAAACCAACCACTGTGGCGTCCAGCTGGTGGAAGAGTGGTTGAGGAGGAGAAAAAAACCAAACAAACAAACCCTCTTTTTAAAGAAGTGAGAGAAAAAAGCAACAGGACTTCAGGAATGCAGAACTGGATTTGGGCACGACTCACATGTCACTTACAATCACATGACAAATATTTACTTTTCAAGTGCGTTAAGGGCATATAGGAAAACATAGCGAAACAGTGAAGATGCTCTGTTTTTTGTTTTGGGGGTAGTGAAAAGTGGAGCTGCTTTCTCAAATGCTGATATTGTCCTGAAGGAAAGTCTTATTCACCCTACCCCTTAGCCCGGTTAACTTTCACATGTCATACCTTTGGTCTCCAGGATGTAAATAATTTACGGAAAAATAGCACATTTACTTTGCATCAGTAAAGGATAAAATCCACATAATAACAAACATGTTGGCGTCATTAAGCAAAAAAAACCAAAAAAACTTTAATTTTTTTTTTCCCCCCTGGAAGGTTCTCTTCATCGATAACTGGCGGGTGTTGCACGGGAGAGAATCGTTCACTGGTCTGCGTCAGCTGTGTGGGTGTTACTTGACCCGGGACGATGTTCTGAACACGGCTCGCGTGTTGGGGCTGCATGCCTGAGCACCAAGTGTGTTGAGGGCCTACGTCAAAACATCATCCCCTTCAGCCCGGCACGGTTGAAAGGAACAAAGACAGTTAAATGAATGGGCACAGTCCTGCAGGGATTTGCCACGGGGATGCTTTCCCTCAAACTCTGCAGGTTTTTCTGTTAATTGCACAAATAGGAAGCAAACCTTTGGATCGGAAAAAGACATTCGTTCTAAAGCCCCCCCCCCCCCCCCGCCCCCCCCCCCCCCAAACCCTGACCCCCACCCCCCAAACCAGTGTGCAAAATTCAGTCCTTTATCTAGCTTTCATTGGCCTCTGGACTGAAGAACCAGTCTCTTTGTCAGGACTGGAAGATTCCTTTAAGGTTATTGGAATGCTGTTTATACATTAACTGCATAGCAGAGCACTGGGACTCCGAGACATTTGCACTAAGCAAATTCGAAGCAAGTCCTGGCTGTGCTCAGGCCTTAAAAAAAAAAAAACAGTTCCCTCTTTTGTTCCCAAGTAGAAGAGATATCATATTGGCATGGCCCTTGCATTTAATTATCTCAGTACATTACACTCACTTACACATGTAATGATTTCCAGCAGTAGGTTCTTGATTGGTCATGAAGTATGTCATAGGAATGAGAAGCATTCAGTGGTAGATGACGTTTATACCGTAGGGCTGCACGATACGGACAGATATAGTTTTAGGATTAAGTTGCTATGTGTTGCAATTGCAGTTGGGCTTGAGATCTCACAATGCCCTTTATTTAAAAAAAAAAAAATTGAAGGAGATCACAAAGATGTTTTTTTTTTCACGTGCTGAACTAGCTTGTGGCGTGTGTGCTGGAACTCCTTTCTGGCCTGTTTTGAAAAAAATGCGGCGCAGAAATACAACACGAGCAAGACAGGATATGCGTAGAACTTGTATTCACACCGGGCGTATCTCTTGTGGCGCTTTTTTGTGAGAAACTCGCACTGTCCTTTCATTGTTTCTTAGATTCTATACTTCTCTAGTGTCTTAGTTTACGCCAGTAACTTAAATCTTAAAAACTTCATTCATCCTCAGAGGCGCACTTTACATGAACTTTTTTGCATTCACGAGCCATGGAAAATCCGCTCAGTGGCCTGAATTAAAAAAAAAAAAAAAGATTCTCGGTTGGGGAAAAAATCTTCGAGAGCGCAGCATGGTAACGCTCCCAAGTTAACCTTTTGCTCCACTGAACAGGGGCGCTGACCCTGAACAGCTAAATGTATTGTGGATTCACCGCGTTTTTCGAGTCTAGTGAGACACAGGCTTGAAGGGGTAACCGTACACAATAAGATACTGTAATTTTGGGGGATAACTTGTTTGTGTACCTTGTGTTGTTACAACGTGGCCTGTGCAGTCGAAGACGTGGAGCCAGTGTAGTCCGACCGAACTGGTCGATGAAAGAGCGCGTGCAGCGTCTGTCTGTATGATAGGCTACCTAGATGCCTCCTGCTTAACCCTCTCGATAAACTGATTGCTTCTAAAAAGTAATCTGGTAAACAAAAAAACTCGGAAGTCACTACAAACCACAGCCTTTGGGGTTCCGAAATTGTTTCATCTCAAATCGCGATCACGGTATTAAAAACGATATGTCGTCCTTCCTTATGTTTCAGCTAATTTGCTTTTATGAATCGAGCATGAATCGGTGATGATCCTTTTTTAAAAAAAAAAAAAAAGTTATAGGAAGGTAGGTGAATAACGGACTTTTGACATGTAACCTAGTCAGTTGTGATTTATAGAGTGTCTTTGAGGAAAAGGTCTCTTTTATAATCGGACTTGGGAGAGTGAGAGGCTGTTTAGTTTTATGCTGCAAACCCAGTGCATTGATCAGTGCCTTATCAGTGGTTGAGTAGAAGATGCACATTTACTACGAGTTATTACCATTGTAGAACTGGAAAAAAATCGACATAGCTGGTCAATAAAAATGTGTCGCCGTGTGTTATCAGTGTATGTGCTTATGTAACATTTGTTTGTGTGATACCTCAAGCACTACACTGCAATTTGGTTTAATCTGAAGTATGATTACACGCACAAAATGTTTATCTTGCATTATCTCTTACAAATAAACGGAATAGCTTTTGAATGTTTGGGGGTTTTTTTTGTCTATTTTGTTTTTGTGGCTATGTGTCTGACAGATTGACACTGAAATCTAAATTGTTCTGACACATTTACGTGTCACTAACATCAGTAAAATGGAGGATTACAGTTAAAAGGTCGAGCAATTAAACGAAGACGAGGGAGTAACAATTGTTTAAAAATGCGATGAAGCGGACCATTCCGTAATTAAACTGAATCGAATTTATCTTTGTCTGACTCGTTAGGGAGGGTACTTCCTCAAAAATCAATAAACAAGGCAAAATACACTTTTTTTAGGCTAATGACCGTCACACGATACATATTGATGCAATATTAGCACTGTTTTGGAGTAAAATTGACTTTTTGCAGAGTCTTTCGGCAATGAAAAACGTCCACTTGACATTTTGATGGAACAACGCCTGTTTTGTTTGATTCCTGGTGAGGTATTGCGCATACATCTGAAATGGGACGTCAGCTATTTGACATGTGGCCATTTGGTTTCGCGATTTGTTCTGTGGCGCCACCACGTGTGTTCAATCAAGATTTATTTTTAATGAGAGGAGTCGTAAGCATTTTTTAAAATTGTATTTCGTTTTGCCTTATGTTAAATAAGAATACCGGTTTAGACTTAAGTTGTGATAATTACTTGTAACTTAGAAACTTAAATCTTAAGATCCATGTGGCCTACATAAATGAATTACACTCGTTTGAATGAGTAGTCAGCGTTCCGAGTGTTTTCATAAATTTGCACATTTTAAAATCTAATTACTGCAAGTCTGTACAAGTTTAAACTTTGATCAAGAGGAAGACTTCAAAATCCGATACTGGTGTACAATAGAGTAGATTTGCAAAAACGATATATGGAATCAGTCATGTTTCTCGGCCCGAGAGAGGAAGAATCGCGAGACTTGGAAGTATCCGTTTCGTGAAAGGGACATGCGCAGCAGTTCACACGTGTTGTCCTCTCTGAAACCGCGCAGTGAAGATGGCGGACGGCGAGAGTAAGTCTACTATCCCATCAAATATCCTTTTACTTTTTTTCGATTCTAAATGACTATGTTGTATGGTGGCTTTATCGCCTCTTTAAAGTTCTCGTGTAGTACATCTCAGCAAGTGCAGACACGAAGCAGTTTTCTTAACTTTTAGATACAACATGAACTTCTGCGCATGAAGCTAGCAGGAGGCATGGCGATTTTCAAATCCGCGAGCCGGGTCCACTGCAGTTTTATATTTTGTCTTTAAAACCTGATCCCTTTTTAGTTTGTTGTGATTGCATTTACTTAGTTTATTTGATTACTGTTCATGTAAAGCAGTTAGAAGCTCTGTGCACGCCAGTCACACTGGCTAATTGCCAGGTAGTGGGGATGCTAGCTTACCTGACGAGAACTTAAAATTTTAATTTATTTCTCGACAGTTATACCAAACTTACAGGGATCTGAAGTGTTGGTAATTAGAGAACATTATGTAGTGCCATACTGGTCTCACTAAGTTTTTCAATTTTTTTGAGTGCCTGAACGTTGCGTCGTAGTAAATACCACTGTGCACAGGCGTGAATATTCGGACGACGCCGGTAGATTCACATGGAGTGCGTTAACTTTTTTTTTTTGGAAATTTACGACAAAGCACTGAATTGTTGCATGCAGATTACTTTGTGAAAGATGTGTACTTTTATTGAGTTTTGTCTTCCGTTTTACGCCGAAACGGTGGACGTCCACGTGCTCGCTCTATATGCCACGTGGTTTTAAAGAATTTATAATTAATGACCTACCGAACTTATCAACATTGATTGTTTTTTCTGTTTTGTAGTTCGCATTTAATTGTACTCCATTGCTTGGTCTTTTTTTTTTTTTGTTTTGTTTATTTTTTTTTTGCCTTAAAACGGGTTTGGAAACTGATGGTGAAATTGAGGCAATCAAGTTCGCCAATTCTGCACTTATCGACCTTCATATTTCGACTTGGGGTCATCGGAAAAGCACCAAATGTAAAGTGGCTAATTATATCTTCTTTTTTTCTCTCCCCTCAGTTGTTTCAGCAAAGAAACAGAAGAAGAAGAAGGAAAAGAAAATTTCTGACGGGGAAGTCGGGGTGTGTATAGAAATTCTGGATGACGGCGTTAGAGGGGTTAAAAAGGGTTAGGTTGTCGGTATACACGACTGCAGTAACGTGACCCAGATTTTTTTTTGTTAAACTGTAAATAAATAGCCTGAAGCCACATGCATAACTAATTCGGTTTTAGCGTGTAAATGCTACAATTTAGCGTACAGTTCACCCACTATGCATTCTGTTCAGTTGATCTGACATTAAATGAAGCTAGCATTGACTGTTGTGTGTAAAATAAGTATATATGTGTATGTGTGGGCGCATATTTATTTATTATTATTTTTCTTTTAATCTTTTTTTTATATACATACAGGAAATACAAGAGAGTGGTGATTTCTTCATCAAACCAGAGTCCAAGGTCCCTGCGTTGGACACCTCACAATGGCCTTTGTTGCTCAAGGTGAGTTGTTTTTTTTTTTTTTTAAGTTTAGGAAGTTTGAGTGCTCCTTCTCAGAGCAGTGGCGGTGTCATGTGACGTGATGAAGTTGTTTATCCATTCTCTGAGTGCCGCTGATCTGGACTCTGCGGCCCCTTCTGTTCCGTTCTGGGCCAGGGGGGCTTTCAGCCGCCGGGCCCCGCCCGACTGTTCCAGTGTTCTATTGGTTCAGGCGGCGCGTGGGTCACGGGGGCTGGTGCAGGGCCTGAGAGCAGCCACGACAAAGACGAACCAGAACTTCTGATCACATACGA
The DNA here is from genome assembly GCF_902362185.1 of Chanos chanos. Classification (NCBI taxonomy): domain Eukaryota; kingdom Metazoa; phylum Chordata; class Actinopteri; order Gonorynchiformes; family Chanidae; genus Chanos; species Chanos chanos. Next base: position 14,333,550 of record NC_044510.1, read on the forward strand.
GATAAAAGACCCCTTTAAAACGTGTTCAGAAACACATGTCTGACTTGTGGTGTTTGTGTTTTATCTTTTTTTTTTAGAACTTTGACAAGTTAAACATAAGGACAGCTCACTACACCCCCCTGCCCCATGGTTCCAACCCTCTGAAGAGAACCATACACGACTATGTGAGGTAAAATTAAAAAAAAAAAGGTTTTGGAACTGAATTCACTGAAGCCAAATGATGTGATGACATAGATTGCATTAGCACTCTGTGCAAAGATGACCAGCTATCTATCACCCAAGACTGATGGTTTCCGCAAAGCTGACATTCTTAGTATTTCATCCTTTAACATTGAGTAAATCTGATCGATCTCTCTCTCTCTCTCTCTCTGCTTTTGTGTGGGCTTCTGCCCATCCAGGTCAGGGTTTATTAACTTGGACAAACCGGCGAATCCGTCGTCTCACGAGGTGGTGGCGTGGATCAAACGGATCCTGCGCGTGGAGAAAACGGGTCACAGCGGCACGTTGGATCCCAAAGTCACGGGCTGCCTGATCGTGTGTGTGGAACGCGCCACGCGATTGGTCAAGTCTCAGCAGAGTGCCGGTGAGTGCGTCGCAGTCGCCTCCAGAGTCTGCTTTGAGCGGTATGATTCTGCTGATCTCAGATCAGCTGATAACACAGTAAATGAAGTGGCCTTTCCTTACTACTCTTTTGCCGTGTGTTTTCAGGCAAAGAGTATGTGGGCATTGTTCGGCTGCACAATGCAATTGAGAACGAGCACCAGCTCGCCAGGGTAAGTGTCTGTCTCTGTGTGTGTCCCAAAAGTCAAGCTAAGTGAATGTTATTCCTGTTGCATAAGAGAAATGAGATGTCTCGCATCTGATTTGATTAGCTGCGTCACATTGTTCAGTAGGTATGCAGTAGTCGTACAGTGATAATTGGGCCGTACCATTTGTAGGTATGCAGTAGTCGTACAGTGATAATGGTACAGTAATAATTGGGCCGTACCATTTGTAGGTATGCAGTAGTCGCACAGTGATAATGGTACAGTAATAATTGGGCCGTACCATTTGTAGGTATGCAGTAGTCACACGGTGATAATGGTACAAATGGTACGGGGGGGGTTTGGGGGGGCGGGGTAGTGTGACGTGTGCCGGGTTTATATTTTCGTACGTGAAATGAGGAAGTTGTTTATCCATTCGCCGAGCGGGTCCGAAGCCCTCCTCTCTCTCCGCCTGTCGCCCGAGTCTGTTCTGGACGCGCGCGTCAGTGCTGCAGGCCTCCGCGCGGCTAAGTCAGTGTTCTACTGTTTTGGCCGAGGGCGGAGACTGACGCAGGGGAGAAGGGCAGGGAGCCGCCAAAGACGAGCAGACACGCCTGATCACGTGCTTTAAAACCGGCAAGTCGGTGGCTGGCGCAAAGGATACTGGGAAATGTAGGGTTTTTTTAAAAAAAAAGCACTCTCTTCCGTCTGTAGGCTCTTGAGTGCCTGACGGGAGCCCTGTTCCAGAGACCTCCACTCATCGCCGCCGTGAAGAGACAGCTCAGAGTCAGGACCATCTACGAGAGTAAACTCATCGAGTACGACCCGGAGAGGAGACTAGGTAAACCCTTCAGTTCACAGCGTGTTTCCTCTCTTATGTACAGGAAGAGCATACAGGACTTTGTTTTTTTTTTTTCCTTATTTATTTAGTCTGACAGTTTCCTTTTGTTTAAGTTTTGCGTTTAGCTGATGGAAAAAGCCATATGATGTTATGATGTAGATTGCATTAGCACTCTGTGCGAAGATGACCAACTATCTATCACCCAAGACTGATGGCTTTTCACCCTGAGAAGAAAAACACGACCTTTCAGCGTCATGTCATTGCACCACCTCCCCACATGGCTACTGTGGCTCAAACATTGTCTCTCTCTCTCTCTGTGTGTGTGTGTGTGTGTGTGTGTGCGTGCGCGTGTGTGTAGGTATATTCTGGGTGAGCTGTGAGGCGGGCACATACATTAGGACCCTCTGTGTCCATTTGGGCCTCCTGCTGGGAGTCGGGGGGCAGATGCAGGAGCTGAGGAGAGTGCGTTCAGGAGTTCTGGGTGAAATGGTACGTCCAAACCTGGTCAACAGTCCTGCGTTATGCATGCTTTTCACAATTCAGCACCGACACTGTAAAGAACGGCCCAATCCGTGCACACACAAGCCCTGTGCTTTTTGATCGGCCAGTCAGGTGTTGGAGGATTTGGTTAACGGGCACAGACCAAAGTGTTGAGTTCAGTTCTGGGCTTCTCTCCCCAGTCCTGGTAATTAATCTTTGGTACACGAGCTGGCTGGGAATGGGTTCATCAGCAGGAGCTGGTTTTTATGTCACCGCTCTGCAAAACCACTCTGGCCAACACATCAGCTCCATCACCTCTCGGCCAAAAAAAATTGTGAGAAATTCTTCGGCTTACCTCTGTGTGTGTGTGTGTGTGTGTGTGTGTGTGCGCGCGTTCAGGACAACATGGTGACGATGCACGACGTTCTGGACGCTCAGTGGCAGTTTGACCATAATAAAGATGAAACGTACCTGAGGAGGGTCATTTTCCCGCTGGAGAAACTGCTCATCTCTCACAAGAGGATCGTCATGAAAGACAGCGCCGTGAGTTTTCCTTTTCTCCGTTCAACACCCGTGTCCTCCTCTCAGGCTCTGCGCTGTCACCCAGAGCACACCACAAAAACACAGCATGTATAGAAGAGGAGCTTTTTTTTTATGACTTTTGTTTTATTCTGAAGGATTAAAAAGAAAAATCTGTCTCTTTCTCAGGTCAACGCCATTTGCTACGGTGCTAAGATCATGTTACCCGGCGTATTGCGGTATGAGGACGGCATTGAGGTGAATCAGGACATCGTCGTCATAACGACCAAAGGAGAAGCTATTTGCACAGGTGAGTGATAAACCTGTCTCTGACCTTATGCGGCCCTGAACCCCCCTCTTCCCCCACACACACACACACACACACGTGCGCCCTAACTCATGCCATATGATGAGATACATAGATATCATTAACACTTGGTGTAAAGATGACTCTTCATCTATCACCCACGACTGATGGCTTTTTCATGTGCTTCAAAAAACCCCAAAACAAAACAAAAAACCCAGAACTCTTCAGGACTTTTATTTTGAAGTAATTTCGCTCTTCCCTCTTTGCAGCGGTGGCTCTGATGACCACGGCGGTCATCTCGACGTGTGACCACGGGGTCGTCGCCAAGATCAAGAGGGTCATCATGGAACGGGACACGTACCCCCGCAAATGGGGCCTGGGGCCAAAGGTCAGCGCGAAGCTTTTAGCGTTAGGAGGCCACCCGGTGGTCGCAGGCTGTTCAGCGAGGCCGGGCCTGTCATGACCCTGACCTTTCCTTTAGTGTCTGCGAGAGCAAACCTGGGGTGGTTTGAGGCCCTGCTGTGTCTCCTCCATGGCAAGGTTATAGAAACCCCGTACAACCGTCAGAAACGTCCTCACAAGCGCAGTGTGTGTGTGTGTGTTAGCACAGCACAGCGCTCGCCGAGGCGATAAGGCATTGGTGTTATCTGGTATTTTTGTTAAGGTAGCGGTGTGTGTGTGTGCGTTGCTGATGGGAGATCTGTTTGTTCCTACGCTCGAAAGAAAGACTGGATGTATCTGACCCCAGATCAGTGGTCTTATTCTTAGAGGGGTTTTGTGAATGCGTAATCGCATGTAAACGCTTTTTGTTTAACCCACACAGTTCATGGCTCTGTCCCCCTTCACTCTGCTTTACTGTGACGGCTGCTGTGGTCTCTGAGGGCCCTCCTGTAACTCAACCCAACTCTTTATTTAATCATTTATTTATTTTAACCTCTCTCCAGGCCACGCAGAAGAAAATGATGATCCAGAAAGGTCTGCTGGACAAACACGGAAAACCCAACAACAGCACCCCAGTGGACTGGAAAGACGGCTACGTCGACTACAGGTACAACTGAATCTGCGCACACACACACACACACACACACACAGCGCGTGGGTCCTTCCTGCGTATTGTCTGTTTATTTGTTTGTTAGTTTATTTGTCTCTTGTGATCCGTGCAGACTGTTATCTCTCTTTGGTCTGTCGTGACTCTAGAGGGAGTCCGTCTGCAACATTAAACTCTCTCAGAGCTCAGTTCCAGCCCTGACCGCGCGCACAACGCGTCGGGCGTCTGAGCTTTGGGAACAAACCACCGCGGGAACTCCGTGATGGTTTATAAAACCTTTTTAGTCACGGTGACGGGGCTAACAGACCCTGGTGTTAAAACAAGGCTAGAGAGGGTTTGGGGGGGGAACCAGTTCTAGGATCTAGTTTAAGTTTGTGTCCTATTATGTCTTTCAGGCCACTGTATGAATGTCCCTTTTTTTTTCTTTTAACAGTGTGTCTCGGGCAAAGCCGAAAACAGATGGAGAAGTCGAACCAGCAGGAGCGAAGGTAAATTGTCAAACGATATCAGTGGGTATGGGGCTTTTGTCCTTAGCGGTTGGTGAAACGTGATTGGTTGGTCCTTACGCGACTGTGTGTGTGCTCTGTCCAATCAGAGGAAACGCGAGGATAGCGGCAGCGAGAGCGAAGGAGCCACGCCTGCCCCGTCGGCACCCACCACTCCGAAAACCGAGGAGGAGATAAAGAAAGAGAAAAAGAAGAAGAAGAAAGAGAAGAAACAGAAGCTGGCGGAGGAAGCTGCCGCTGCAAACGCCACGGAAACGGAGAAGACTGACGGAGTTGACGTCACGGCTGAACCCGACACTGAGGTAACTGTTTAACGTGTGTGTGTGAGAGAGAGAGAGGCTCTGTGTGTGTGTGTGGACGTAGCTGTGGTAGTCGTAATGTGACACAGAAATGATTGCAGGTCTGTGTGACTCTGTGGGAGATGATTGTAGTTGTCTGTTCAGATGAGAAGCGGTTTTGTCTGGAAACTGTACTATAGAAGCTTTAACTACCACGCTGAGCGTTTCGGCTCTTCTTTGAAACCCCTGAATAAAGTGCCATTAGTGTTGTCTTTTAATAGAATTTACCTCCTTTTGGCCAGCAGGTGGTGACAGAAGCAAACCTATTTTGATCAATTCTGACTTGTGTTGAGTTCCAAAGCACCACTATTCTGATGGTATTAAAAAACAAAGTTAGATGGATGGATGTAGTAGCAGAACTACAAAATAGTTGCTTTTTTTTTTGTTTTTTTGTCTTGTGGTGTGTGGTGTTTTTTTTTTGTTTGTTTTTTTTCCCTTTAATTTGTGATCCAGTTTTAAATGTCCATGCAGAGAACTGTGTTGGCCAATTCTCCTGACTCGCGATTGTTTGTTTGTTTTTCTCCTTGACGCAGGTGACTGAAAGCGCGAAGAAGAAGAAAAAGAAGAAGAAATCAAAAGAGGCTGAGGCGGCAGACGAGTGAAATTCACATACTGTAAAAAAAACAAAAGACTGTCTGATGGGTCAAAGACCCAGAACTGAGAGAGAGAGAGAGAGAGAGAGAGTGTGAGTGAAAGAGAGAGATACTGCCAGAATGGTAGAGCAGCGGGAGTCCAGACAGCCGTGTCTTGTCCTCGACTGACCGTCTGTCTGTGCCGTGTTTTCCAGCTCGGCTGCCCGAGAGCCGGCGCTCTTCAGGACAAAATGGCAGGCGCGGCCATTTTGCAAAGTGGTTGTGATTCAGCGTTTGTATCACGAGTCCTTTACCCACCCATTGCTTTGTGTATTTTTTTTTTTTTTTTTTTTTTTTTAGTAAACCAGATTTTATTTTGTGCATCACATAGCCCTTGCTTCCTGGAAATATCTGTGTATGGGTGGAAAATGAATTGTGTGTTTTGATTTTTTTTTTTTGTATTGTAAATAGTGTCATGAAGGTTGTAATCCTGAGTGAAAGATGTAATCAACATGAAATTTTTTTAAACTCGTGCCTATTGTGGCTTATTTTTAAGGTTCTCAAATGCAAGATAATAGACAAAAGACAAATGTCCTCCCCCCTCACTATGCATTATGCCGCGTACATATTTTATATATGTATTTATTTTTGTTTAGGTTTTGCATTTATTTATATAATAGGAAATGAGCTCCATTTGCCACGATTTGATTGTACACAAACTGAGAAAACACTAGTACAAGCGATGTTTCATGCTTGGCCTGTTTTGTTCAGGCTTTCCTGTTGATAATTGATAAACGTGTCTAATATAGGGTTGTTAACCACAGTATCTCAGTTCAAGACCCAGAGGTCCGGAGAGCTGATTGGTTCTCATATCAGGCAACGTCTGGTCTCTGGCTGAAGTGTGCCTGCACCTGGTTCTGACGCTTAAAAAAGAAAAAAAACAAAACAGGGAAGTGAGAGTGAAAAGCAGCAGGTCTCTGGACGTCCTGGATGAGCTTTGAAGAACTTGGCTGTAAACAGTGCTCTAGTCTTCGTGCTGTGGTTTAAAAACATGGTTTGCTCTTGATGCACAAAGACAGGTAACTGAAACGGGCCTAGGAAGGATTCCTCTTGAAGTCTCGGCTGTTAGCAAAGCCGGTTTGCGTGCCGCTAATTGCTTAGTAGCTATAGAAACCTACTGTGCTAACTAAACCACCGTGGTTTTTGAATGAACAAAGTGTACCATTTGTTGATGGTCATAAACTGAGACAGAAAGGCCAGGTTTGTGGGGAGATGGTTTAATCAGAAGAGTTGGAGAGTGCCTTTACATCGTATTGTGAGGTATATATCCATGCAAACACGATGAAGACGGAACATACAGATGGCGTGACTAAAAACGCTGGTTCAAGTTGACATTAATCTCGGGGATGATAAGATTTCCCTGCATTTCACACTTTTACCAAACACACAGTTTAATATGAATTTGATGGCACTCGAAGACAAAAAGAAAAAAAACACAACTACACAATATACACAGACAGGATGAATCAAAGTAATCAGCTCCTCATATGCTCACTGGTTATTTGGTATCACAGTAGTGGTCATCTTTGCATCGCTAACGTTCGTCTACAATTCCGCGACACCGCGTTTCTCAGATCCAGTGATGGGGACCAGGTAGAGTTTTATACTTTGTTTAATGCTTAGCACCAACATACCCAGCGCACGAAGCCAAGGGACACAGCATTAGGTAGACAAGTTGAATTAAATGTTACAGTACTGTGCTATCGTGAGAATGTATGGTCTGATTGGGTTTCCATGACTGGAGGTGAGAAAACATCGAGGACAGCCATTTGCACACAGCTGTACCCCGCAATGCCCTCTGCGGTTTAAAAATCTTTAACCACTGCATTAGGATTTGGAAAAAAAAAAAAAACATAAACAAACGAAGAAACAAACAAAAAAAAATCATTCGCTTCTGACATGGAGAAAACAAAATGATGTATTGCTTAACATTCTTATATTCGTTTTTATTTCGTGTCGGTTTTTCAAAGAACCTAGCAAACGCGCGCGTGTGCAAAACGTTGTCAATGGCAACCGCGCCGTCGACCACGGCTGGTGCGGCGATGTCTCATGGCTTGATACGCTGCTTCACCCCTGGTTCAGCGTGGCGGGAGTGGGGGTAGTTGTGGAGTTTAGGGTGGAGGGGCCGGGTGGGTGTGGAATGGGGAGATCAGTAGACCCAGGACACGGGTACCCACTGCGGGGTGGAGCTGGCCCTCTCCATGGCCTCCTCCACACCCTTCACGCTCTCATCTACGTCGTTGTTGATGAGAACGACGTCGAAGAAGTGACGGTACGCGGCGAAGATGGCGTCCGACTCTTTCTTGATGGCCTGCACCGCCTCCGACTGATGAAGGAAACAAAAAACATTAAAAAAAAGATTCAGCAAAGGGTTTACGTAAAAACAACACACTGAACAAGACTGGCTCAGTTCATTGGAGATGGCTACCTGTCCCTCCTCGACTGGGAAATTGACAATAAACGAATCTGAAATCCTTTCGATCACTGACTGTGTTAAAATTGACTTGACCCCAGACTTTTAAAGGCAGTGACCATACAGGTTCAAAAACTACTTTGGTTTTTAGGGGCCTCACTGTCAAACACTGACATTTAAAAAAAAAAAAAAAAAAAGTTTGTCAAACAATATGTTATGAAAATAGAGAGTTTTGTCGTTTTTATCTGCAGTTTGACAGCTGGCCTTTGTAGTATTTTTATGTTGGGGAGACTCACCTGGTTTGGAGCATCAGTTGGGGCAATAAAAATCACCAGGGGGGCAAATTCTGCTGTTCTAAGCAGCTTCAAAGTCTGCAAGAAAAGCAAAGGCAGGTTTTAGACAACTACGGTCTTAGTAATATATATATATATATATATGTGTGTGTGTGCGTGTGTAGAGAGAGAGAGAGATAGAGAGAGAGAGAATGATGTGTGAACATGTGAATATTTCAATGAACAGTTAGTTTTTCTTTTATCTTGGTCTGACCTGTGGTTCGATGTCCAGCACGGCGATTTTGCCCGACTCGTGAATCTTCTGGATGGTCTCGATCTTAGTGCCGAACATGTTGCCCTGGAAACTGCCGTACTCCAGCAGCTCGTTTCCCAAGATGCACTTGGTCATTGTGTCGTTGGAGATGAAGAAGTATTCCAGGCCGTTCTCTTCGTCCTTCCTGGGCGGTCTGGTCGTGTCTGCGTGGATGTAAGAGTCGATAAATGGGATCAGGTAGGAGAAGATTCTATTGATCTTCTCGTAAATGTCAGATAGGAATTTGATAACTAGTTGGACCTCGTCTGCTTTGTTCACCCAAAGAGATGAGATGAGATGAGATGAGATGAGATGAGCTTGTTACATTAGCCAAGTTACCACTAAGGCATTTTCTCCCGTGTTTTATCTACACTTCCCTTTCAACCATGACAAGGTTTGATTTAATACTTGGCTTACTCCTCGCTCGGGATGCTGCTCTTTATCGCATAATCAGTGCCAGGTTAAGATTCGTCTTTATCAGAGAGAGAGAGAGAGAAATAAAGGGATGCTTACGGGGTATTGGGTAGGCAAACTTCTCTGGGTATTTGGCAAGTAAGGAATTTTTAATATGACTCCTCCCCACACCAGGCGCACCTGTACAAAATTAAACAGGTTACAAAAATAAAGGATATCCTCAGTCCATGTTCAGATATGCCTTTGCTTACATTTTCCATAACCGATTTAAATGTTGAATATTCGGATTTTTGCGGATCTGAGGAGACAAAGAGTTCTTTTCCGGAATGCCCTCTGAGTGAGTTTTGTTTAACTGCATACGAGTCTGTCGGACTCCGGTGTACAACGGGAAAATGCGCCAGCGTCTGGCTGATATGTTTTAGCCGCAGACTAACCGATGAGGATCAGTGTTTTTCTGCTGAACGCAGGAAGCTGTATGACCTCCTCGTAAGAGATGACGTCCAGCTGATCAAAAACTGCAGGACAGAGAGAGAGAGAGAGAGAGAGACAGAGTCACAAAAGGACAACAGAACTCAAGACGTGACCGTGGCGTGACCGCTTTTGACTCTTAACGGAAATGAACAATGTGTTTTTTTGGGGGGGGGGGGGGGGTTGGAGTTTAAGTTTGTGGTTCGTCACTCACTGGAGCTGTGTTTGGCCAGGTACTTGTCTTTGCACTTCCTCTTCTTGCCGAAGGGACTGCAGGACTGACTGACCTCTCCACTCGATTTGCTCTTGCTGGCCACTCGCCTGTCAGAACAGTCAGGTACGTCTTAGCACAGAGTGAGATACATTAGACATTACAGTGTACCTGAAAAGAGCACTGGATGTGAAATGGTAAATGTAGGTTCTAGAAAGTTCTGATAATTTAGCAGTGGTAAGTTTAGTCGTCATGGGAGTAGTAGCAGTAGTAGGCCTTTGCAGTAGTTGTTTTTTGCGATTTGTCAAAACGAGGATGAGAAGCGAGAAAAAAGAAAACGGTCTTGTATGTATTAAGTCATAAATGTGTTTGATATGGTTCTGATCTGGCTTCACAGTATCTCTTTGGTCTGATGTCCAATCCTGGAACGTACCATTCCTGTAACTCGGGGGACGGTATGAGCCCCGCAAAGTCTGTGGTGGAGCTGTCCACCCGCCCTTGCCACCAGTTCGGATCCTTCTTGTTGATGATCTGAATGACGTCTCCGGTTTGGAATTTGAGTCCGGCTTCTTTACAGGGAATGAGGTCGTCTTTGGCGGGATCGTAATCAAACTGGGCTCTCATGAACATCTGCACAGGAAACACCAGCTATGAACAAAGAGCTCTGGTTTGGCTTGTCAGGGGCAATACTGGGGAAATAGGAACCTCGCCAAGAGCCGAGACATGTTAAAAACAAACAAACAAATAATTACAAATAATGTGGCCCTGAAGCACCAAGGATAAACAAGGATCTAAGGAAGCTTGAGGTTTTTAAGTAATGTAATTTTAATATGGAAAAAGAACCCAGGACAAAACGGAACAACCTATGGGGAAATAAGTTTAAGAAAAACAGATGTTAATTTTGTTACAGTAATTAGGTTGACGAACTACTACAACTGTTTCGTAATTGATTAATTTCAGTAAAGCCTACTATTCACCTACGTGAGCTAAAAACGGTGTATCAGCATGTCTAATACAATCATTGTACTACAATACACTATTGCTGATAACAGAAAGTGTTGCACAAATTCTTCCTCTGTCTTTCCTTTACAAGTAGTATCAGAATGGTATCATAAGGGTGTTGCAGTTCCCCTACGACTGAGAATGCATAATCACAATCTCATATCTCTCCATTCATCATAATCTGATATTCTCCGAAGAGAATAACAGGTAAGGATGTACCTCACTGATGTAGCCATGTTGCTGTATGCGTCGAGCCTATGTAAACGACAGCGGTCGGTTCAACAATGGTTAGTTTTGAGTATCTTGAAAATTATGCGGCTACGACAATATTTCTAACATTCAACTTTGTGTGCGATTTAAACTGAATTAAGATTGTATTTACCGAATAGGACAACACATAAACCGGTATTATTAAGATTAAAGTCGTTCCAAATGTACCCATAAATCTTTGCGGAAAGAATATTTGCATATCCCCTGCTTGTACGAAATCTCATTGGCTCCCTTTCCGTTTCAGTTTTAAAGTCGTTCTGACTCGCTAAGATATTTTCAAAGTAACGAGCGATTTCATATCCTAATTATATATACGGAACTAAAGAGATTTTGACTTTTGAAAATTGATCATATTTTCGAGAGGTTTTTTCAGCGATACCAGACTACATGAAATCATGCGAGAGTAGACGGGAGAAAGCGAGACGTTCTCCAGAGCAAAGAGAGAGGGGGAGGCTCAAGAGGGCGGGGCAAAGGGAAGGAGCGCAAAGAGCAATGGGTATAAGCGCTGTCAGTCAGCACATTCACTTGAGCCCACATAATAAAACCGTGTGAAGTTTTCTGTTCTAGTTGCACGTTGAAACTCGACACGTCATTTCTTAAAGAGTGTGATATAATGATGTCGCGGTTCTGTTGAGTAATAAAGCTATTCTTCTTCGGTCGCACGGGTAAAGACGTTGCAATGTCTGACAAATTCACAAATTAACAAACTCACAAATCCTACACCAACATATCAACGAGAAATTTATACTTGTGCATGAATCTGCGTGTGAACCTATCTATTTGAGATCATACACAACCCCCTCACAACTTATCAATTCCAATACGAAAAAGAAATCCTCTTATACAAGTCCTTTGCACTCAAGTCTATTGCAAGTATTTCTATCAAGCTGATGGGATGCTAAAATTGAAAAAGCAAAACAGAGGAGAGCAGACAGCCAGAAAGAAAAAAAAATGCCTGTAGCGATTGAGTGTTTTTTTTTCAGGACATTAAAAAACATCAACTGGAAAGACCTTGGCCTGAGCATGACATTTACTGTGTGCAAGACTGTTTGTTATAGGCAGATGAGACTGATATTTAACTGCCATTGCTCACCACATTGTGGTTCTATCACTCAGACAGACTATTTAGAGACGTAAATGATGGAAATGTATCATTAAGTGTTGCTCTTAAAACCAATTCATCTTTTTTTCCCCCTTACAATTAGTGAGGCATGCGCAACATGCAATACCACAATGTGACCAGCAGATGGCAGAGCGAAACGTAGCATTTAAACGTTTCAGGGGTTAATTTGACTAATCTATAATGAGGAGATGTGATTTCTATGGTAAGCCGCTATTGGTGCCTAATGATTGGATAGTCACCTGTATCCCTCATTGGCTTAGAGGTTTCCCCTTAACAAAGAGCACAAAGAACCTGAATCCTCTAATCAAACAACAAATCATATTCAGTAAGGAAATTGACGTCTTTTAAAGGCATGAAGAAGAGAGAGACTAGAGAAAGGCAATCATAGCAAATGTTGACAGAGAGTTACAGAATTTGATTCTTGACTTCAACATTTTACTAGCAGCATTACAAGGTTGTTTCTAGAGTTCCAACATTTCTGGATGGTTCAGTTCAGTGGACCTTAGCAGTGCTTACCTCACAGGTAGGAGGTTGACTTTTCTGATGAGGGATGACCTTCAGAGTGACGACGCCGTTTGTGTCTTTCTGTGAGGAGAAAAGAGATGACCAGGTCAATTTCAATAAACGCCTAACAAACATTACATCTATTAAAAACACACGAGCAAGTCTTTTCTAATGCAACATTTGTTGAGGCCAATGACTATTCAGTGCAGCAGTGCTTCTCCTCAGAGATGCTCTAAAGACTTACCAGTATTTTTTGCAGCTGGTCCACGCTCTGGTTCGTGACGCTCTCTCCGTTTATCTCTGTGATTTCGTCGCCTTCGTGTAAAGAGCCTGCGAGAAAAGACGAGGAAAATTGTAGCGTCAACAACGACAAGAAGAGATCCCCAGTCAACATACTAAACAAACAAACAAACAAACAAACAAACAAACAGAAAAAGACCTACAAACAATGTAAGAGACTTTGAAAGTCAACTATTATATGATATAATAATACAATGCAACAGGCTACTGAAGTCACACATTTACTTTAATACCATCTGGACCCTCAGACCCTTAGACTGATAACTGTCTACATCCATCTGGACGCATTTATTTAAAGGTTTTAGGAGATGATGGAAACAAAAAACAAAAATGGTTTGAACTCGCAATCTGTGGTATGAGTGAATGTATCAAATCTGAATGTGTCCAAAGTGTTCATTCAGTCTGAGACGAACAGCTGAACCTCACATTAAAGTGTGTGTGTGTGTGTGTGTGTAACAGGGAGAACCTAAGACAGTGTAATAGACAGTGGTCCTGTACCTTGTCTATGGATCATCCCTCCATGAAGGATCCTGGCAACGGTACACCTCTGTTTCTCGTTCATTTTCAGGGTCACTCCCTAAGGACGGAGACAAACCCAGGTGAACTCACTGCATCCTTAACAAGTATCGCCCTAACGCTGCTTTTGTCCTCGTTAACTCTTTACTGTCGGCGACGGAGTATTACCAGAGGTTGCGAGGGGTTCTTCTCGAAGGCCACCTCGCGCATTCTAGAAGCTTCTCTGCCGTTGGGGAGGCCCGCTCCGCCATTGCTGTAAAACACGTTCCCTTTCGCCTCGCTGGTCTGCATCACCACCTGAGGAAAAAACACACACACACACACACAAGCGCACACACGCACGCACACACACACACACAACTTAGTGTCGTACATTGAGTCATGATTCATGGTGATCATTCTCCATGTGTTAAAAGCACTATAACATTGCTTTGTTGGATCCTCAATGCAGGTAAACCGGTAACTGAACGAAAGAGTCCAAATAGACAACACCTGCCAACATACCCCTAGACTCTACAAATAAAGTGTTTTTTTTTTTTTTTAAGAGGATGAAAAAACAAGGCGTCAGACAGTGTGACCAGAGCATCATCCAAAGTGTTTCATAATCTTTGACCAGTTCATCCCCAGTAAAACCATTACCAGTGACCTAATTTATCTTTACGACGTACTCTGTGCATTTTATGCAGTTTGGTGTAAAGCTATGAAAATGGAACGGGGGGTGGGGGGGGGGGGCAGTTAGTCGTGGTTCCACCTCCTTCATTAAGAGCTTGCCTTTCCCTTTGCCTGGGGAACAGTTGTGTTTAATATGGAGTTTTGACATCTGTTCTGGGTTAAAGATTAAGCACTAATTTTCAACAGCTCATTAGGTAGCAATAAGTCCGGGCTGAGGGCCCAGGTCCACCTCGCACCGTTGTCATGGAGACGGGGTGGTTGGCCCCGTATTCGAAGAACAGAACAAGACGAGCGAAGCGAACGCACTCTGAACGCGAAGGCGGAGGGCAGCAATCCTTCTGTGTTTTCTCTCTCTCTCTGCATTACAGAGGTCAAGAATTCAACCACACGTGTTTACAACATAACCCCGGTTCTGGGGTTGTGGTCAAAATATCAGCATTACAGTGGAACGAAACTCACGCCTTGGCAGTTTGTGTGTTGATATCGAGAAACCTATATTGGCAGCCCCAATGTATGTAGGCAGTTTGTGTGTTCATATCCAGAAACCCATATTGGCAGCCCCAATGTATGTAGGTCACAAACAATTTGAGTGTATGTCATGCTATTTAGAGAGCTGGCAAGTTGATCAAAACTGTTTTTTTTTCTTTTTTGCATGACTCTCCCGTATTCGTGTTGAAAGTGCTATCCGAAACAATCATTCAAAGAATATATCTATCCTTTAGCAAACCAATCAACTAAGTACATATTTCCACAGATAGTCGGTGAAGACCTCCAAGCAGCTACGCATGGGTTGAACCAGAGGTGCCCAAAAAATTCTGGAGGATTCTGTTGCTTACCTCTTAATTCGAAACTGATTTTTAATCAGGGGAAAAAGTGTGTGGCCTCCTTAGCCAATCAGAAACCACCGTGGTTAGTTAATATGATAAACCAGCGGGATATCAGCCCTCCAGGAATGGATGTCTGTTTCCAGGATAAACTTACAAGTACCTGGCGCCACAGTGAATGCAGCGTCGTTTTACGGATTCAAACGCGTGGATCCAGACAGGTCAATGATCGACCTCTGGATGCACGAGGTTATTACATCACGCAATTCCGTATGTTCTTTTTTTTTTATAACCTTTTGCGACTGTCAGTGAAAAGACTCGTGAGAGCACGGCCCTTCGTGACCCTGCCCGTGCACGCAAACCCACTGCCATGGGGGCCGAAGGTCACCTCTCCCTGATGACTATCATCACGAGAGCCTGGACTTTCGCCCCGAAGATGAGACGGGCAAGAGAGCCTGAGTGACATGAGGATTACGTAAGACAGACACTCGGTACACCGTGTGCGGCACGCCGGGGTGTGTGCGTGTGTGTGTGTGTGTGTGTGAGTGAGAGAGATATTGCTCTTGATAACTGCCGGAGTATCTCATCAATGAACCACGGTTCACGTTCGGCTCAAGGGTCGCCAGATCTGCTGCCAGTCTCCAAACCACAGAACTGAACTCAGACTCTCTCAGGCCGGTCTTTCATGCCTCTTCTATAGGACTCCAGTGTTGTCCTACTTACACAGTAAGGAAAGAAAAAAAAACCTGTTTCTAGACCAGGATCTGTCAAAAAAAAAAAAAAAAAAAACCTTCCCCCTCAGCCCCTTTGGCATACGTTAGCATATCTTCAGTTCGATCACCTGAGGTATTCGCGTTGGGTGTGTCTTGTCTTGACGATGAATCTTGTGTAATGAGTTTCTTCGGTTGTCGTCAGCGCCAGTTCTCTTTAAACTTCATAATGCATATCCTGCACCGCTCAAATCAAATGATTCAAGGACTTTAAAAGCTCATGGAATTTCAGAAGTAGCAAAACATTTTATTTACAGTTGTCACAAGTTTCGCATTAGTTTGAGACCAACAGAGATTATGAAAGGCCACAGAGAGACTGAGGTGAAACTTAGGACGCCGTGTGGGATTTGTTCACTGAAGTCTGTTGGGCTAAAAATTGCTAGTCTTGTGTACAGTTTGTACCGAGGCAAAAATGCCCTGACCAATCAGAAGCTACGGCTAGCGTATGAACCATAAGCATTGGCAAGTGCTTGACACTCCAGTAAGTCAGTCAGACTGTAACCGGACAGCTTCACACTGCCATGAATATTGACTCGACACTGAGAAAGCAATTGTTTAAATGTTTTATTCCTTCCTTCCTTTTTTCTCTCTCTCTCTCTCTTTGGAGGAGAGGGTGGGCTGACAAGCAGTCAGCTGAAATGAGAGAAGTATGTAAGTCATTGAAGGAAGAAAGAAAAATTGCTGACATCAGGTAGAATCGTTCCAACTTCGCTTATTCTCTCTCTTTCTGCAGACAGACAGACAGACAGACACACACAGACACAGACACGCTCACAGCATGCGATCCGGTCTAGAACAAGGCCTAATCCCTGAGTAGGAATCCGTCCCACTGTGTAACGGAGAGCAGTCTGAAAACTATCTGAGAAAAACTGACACCGTGTCTGCCAAAAACACACACACAGCAAGCTTCAAACGGACAGACACAAGTGGATCTGTCTGAATGCGGAGCTTTGTTCTCTCTGAATGGCAACAGTGTCCTCGGCCTTATCTGAGCCTTTGTAGCGTTGCCTTATCTCCCAGGTTTGTATGAGCGTCTGTGGATTCAAAATCAAGGTCTCCTGGTCCCTGTCATGACTACAGAAAGCAGAAGATGATTCTCAGAAAGAGTGACTAATCAACAGAGTGGATGGGGCAGGGGTAGAGAACTAGGTTTCACAAACACTATATTTTAGAAAATGTGGTTTCATAGTAGCGGAGTTTTGGTGAGAGATCAACACCCCCCCCCCCCCAACCACCACCACCAGGATCTCTGAAAAGATAGAACTGCACAAATTGAATTTCTACATTGATAGAACTGAACAAACGGAATGACAGAACTGAAGAGGAAAGTGATTTTCGACTGTTTTCTGGTGAGAGTGGAGTAGTAATGGGGGGGGGGGGGGGGTTGTCTCGCGTCTGAGAAATCACATTAAAGAAATCTGATCATGCTAAATGCCTCTGTGACTCCCTGCTTAATGCTCTCCCGGCAGGGGAAAACACGCTCCGTCAAACACACAAAAACCACCCTCCAGGAGTGTGTTTGTGTGTGTGTGTGTGTTCACACACTCTGCACAGACTAATGCCTCTAATAAAACACAGTATAGTGATTGTGGGGAACACAAATAGAAAAACTCGACAACGACAAGGGATGCATGTTGATTGAAGCCTCTCTACCACTCTCTCTCTCTCTCCCTCTCTCCCTCAGTGACCAGCAGTAAACAGTAAAGAGGCTGTTTACAGTGTAATCGTACACCGTCATCTTAAGCTGCCTCACTGCAGGGTGCAGAGCAAAAATACTCTCTGTGTGTACTGCCAGCACTATAGTCAGTCATACTGCTTCAAAACAAACAAACAAACAAGCAAACACACATACATCACACACACACACACTCACACTTGTTCAAAGACACTAAAATTACCCTGACTGAAGCCATATTTTTTTATAAAGTACAATCAAGGTTTTTTTGTTTCTTGGTTGTTTTTTTTTTTTGTTTTTTTTTTAACCAAGGACTTTTTCACATCACTGATGCTGCGAGGTTAACACATCCTTAGTCTGCTAACAAGCTTTAGACATATTTCAGTTTTATATTTACTCTATATTTACTTTACAAATGAACATATTTTTGTTGCATTCATGCATTATTGCATGGATTTTGAACTGCACATATTAATGATCATTCACTTCCTTTCGACCAAACACAACCTTGGTGTTGATGTATGCATACACGGGTCTCGCAATATGACACTTCACGTTACCATACGAACAATTAAATAATCCCCGAAAATCTCTGGAGTGTGTTTTCCAGCATTAACGAGGCGTGTTCAGGGTCAACAAACACCACCATCATCACTAAGGGCTTTTCTCTAAAACGCTGACTCATGGTCTCTGATTCCCTTGGAAGGGAAGTCACATGTGGACAGGAAATGCCCAGCAGGCCTTGCCCAAAGGTCACCCGCTATCTCCGCGCTAATAAATGTCTATGACTAGTACAGAACAGCCTAGCTCAGCAGATTGCTCCATTTAGTTACGCGAGCGTGTCGGAGAGAGAGAGAAAGAGAGAGAGAGAGAGAGAGAGAGAGAGAGAGTGAGTATCTTACCAGGCTTTGGGCCCTGTAAGATCTCTTAACTTGACGGGAATCTTTACAGTGCGAAGCCGCGTACACTGGAATAATGCCCACATACGTGTGCGTTTATGGACAGCGAACGTTCCCCCGAAGTCGTTATTCAAACGCAGTAAATGTGACACGAGTTCAATTAACTCTACGAAAATTAAATTAACTCTGGGAGAGCTGATTCTCTCAGACCTAATTTTACTCTCTCAGAGTAAACTTAACTCTGATCAATTAACTGTCATTCGCCATGTATAAAAGTTAGGAGAACTCTGTGACTGGACATATAGAATAGGATCGACTGTCTCTACTCAGTAATGCTGATCAGACAACTCTGGGAGTGTTTTGCTGTCAGCTGATTGTCAGCGTGGACTAACTGACTTCCTTCTCTGTCATAGTTACATGCTATAATAGGGACACCAGTGGCTGATTTGTACCTGATTCATCAGGTTTTGTCCAGTATCTGCACTTTGGGTTCTGTGTCAGCTTTGCAGGTTAACGTTTGCAGGGACTGATACCTCTTCTTGATTTTACCAGCGTGTATTAACCTGCATTTTACATCATCTGTCGCATACAATATCTACAGTATATTGTACTGCACTGTACAATGCACGTTCAGTCTGATGCTACATTAACAGATCTTAGAGCTGCATGCGAGAAAAGTTCCAGCTGAGAGAACAGGTCTGATAATGTTATTATGCTGGGACCCGCCTCTCTCTGTCTTTTTGGGAGCTCTTCCACAGACTCTGAATCTAACAAGCCAAAACCATCTACCTTTAGCTTCCCAGGTTAGCAAGCTAGTCAGGTTCTCCCTGGATCTGTTGGGCAGGCATCCAGGCTTTACTTAAGCATTACTGTATGATTAACAGGTCTTATTGCTCTTAATCCCTCTCTGTGTTGTTTCAGCAGTGTAGGCATGTCACATAATCGCCTTTTTTTTTTTTTAGTTTTTTTTTTTATCTCATTACAGCTGACAGGCACAGGTCAGTGCACTCACAGGAATGCGAAGGAGATAGGGGCTTGGTTTTTCTGAGCCAAAATGGAGTTTGTCTCCTACCTTCTTAAAACAAAAAAGCTAAGAAAACGGTAAGGCTAACAGTCGCGCAAGAGTTTGCCACACCGAAACAGAGTGAGTTTGAGCCAAAATGGTGTCTCTTCATGATTCTGTGTTAAGTCTAAGGGACAGAGCATGAGGAGGTATGACTAAACTGAGATGTATTTGAGCCAAAATGGAATCCCCCCTTCCCCCGCTTTGTTCGATGCGAAACCGAGACACTTAAGCACAAGAAAAGAAAGAGAGAAAAAACAGCCTTTTTTGCTAAAACGATTACTGCAGTTTCCTCTGCTCACACTTCCTCTCTGTGCGGTCCACAGGGTGCAGTTTTAGCATGACTCACGGAGACGGCGAGAAAAAAACAAGCAGTGGTTCACAGCCCTGCTCATCTGGCGCGTCTGCCTGGGGTAATGTACGCTGGTGACCTCTGACATACAGAGAGGTATGTGACGTTTGAAAGAAAAGCAAAGAAAAAAAAAAAACAGGCCCTCGAGGATTACTGTTAACGACGGAGGGTAAAGTAAACTCAGATGAGAGACAGCTGAGATGAGAGAAGAGAAAAACAAGTAAAACAGTGCCTGGTTTTCAAATGTTGCTTAAAAAGCGGCGAACTTTTGCTCTAAAACGCCTGTCTGATTAAAATCGTTCAATTAAAAAATAAATAAATTATACCGCAAAAATGTTAATTTCGCCGTTCACACTTTTTAGATACGATTCCACATTGTTTGCACCTTCTACACGTCACTGAAACAGTGACCACGGCGGAACTGAGAAATAGAGGAGCACTGATAGCACACAGCTGACAAAAGAGAAAGACGAGAGAGAGAGAGAGAGAGCGAGCAGATCAACTGTGTTCTTTCAGACACCCCTCGCAGTGCCCGAACGGGTTTGCTAACTTTAGCTGCGTGCGTGCCTTTGAGCCGAAACAAAATAACGACGTACTGACAGAGAGGACGCACTCCAGTTCAGATACAGTCAAAATTTTGTTTGGAACCTGTCCAGACAAATACATCCTTATTTTCCAGCCAAACAGTCCTTGCGAAGAGAGTACAATCACGAAAGGTGTGGTGATGCTACGTGTGATTTAGTTCTACTGAGTGCTACATTCACCATTCCCTCATAGTCAATCAGTGCAGTAATAACTTAAAACATTGATTTTTTTGCGTACTGAACGGCTAAGGCTGTTTCGACATGGAAAAGAGGAAGAATTTCGCGCGACATATAAGGAGTCTCCGTATTTTTTCCCCCCCTTTTCGTTTTGAAACGAAACGATAGGGGAAACACAGTATGTTGCACAATCTGTTTTCCAGACTTGACTTGCAGCCTGTTCTCATGGTAACGATCTGAGACGGACGCTTTTAGGCGAAGCTGAATCAGTCTGACAAGACCGCTCCTATTAATAGCGTTGTTTAGCCTCGCCGTTGAAGCTCCATGACTCACGGATCTTGCCAAGCCAATGTTTTCTTTCTGAGACCTCAACCTGTGAATCAGTGAGGCGTTAGCATGGCGTTACCAACTGTGATGCTAATGTTCCACTAAAATTCACACAGTAATGGCTAATTACAGTTTGGAAAGGCTGACTGTGGCTCTGAGAAACGGTCCTCATTTAATTGCGTTTCAAGAGTTTACAGCTGTTTTGTTTGGTGATCAACCAACTGATGTCCTCAAAGCAAAGCACAACAAAAGCTTGAATGCTATGAAGAGCACGTTTACAACACAATAAGAAGACGAATCTCTCAAGCTTTAACTAGTTCAAAACAATTCCTTCAAAAATTGTTTCAAAAATTCTTATATAGTATGTGTGTGTGTGTGTGAGAGAGAGAGAGAGAGAGGGAGAGAGATAGAGAGATAGAGAGGGACAGACAGACAGATAGAGATTTTCAAAAATGCTGACTTAAGGGATTCTGACACACCTTAGGGAACACTGAGACAAGGCTGCAGTGGAACTCTGTGTTCTGAACCAAAGTTCTTCAAGAGGTAATTCTCCAAGGCAAATAATGCCGTCCAGAAAAGAAAACCACTCAGATACCCACTGACTGAATTCCTCTCTCACCTCTCACAGGGAGCAAAATTCACTGTAAACCAGGACTCCAACATTGCAGGGAATATTTAACAGCTTTCATTAGCATACTTTTATTAGCGGTAGCACAAATACAAAATTAAATCGAGAGTGTTCAAGATACTTGAGGATGTTTCTTTTGTCCCAAATTTGTCCAAACTACGACGATATAAACACTCCCAGGGTTCATTTAAAACTGGCAAATATACAGTGCTCTTAGGGTTGTAATACGTTGGATTTTGGGGGGGGGGTGGGGGTGGTATGGAATAAAAAGAATGTTGGGTTGAAGATCAATTGCACAAATTATCCGGCTATTTCAAGGTCATTGTTCCAATCTCCAACGACCCTGTTTGACCCATGCCGTTGACTCTGACTGACTGCCTTTGAAATCCAGTGACTTCACGCGTCAGTCAGGCAGTGTTG
Source organism: Chanos chanos (assembly GCF_902362185.1). Classification (NCBI taxonomy): domain Eukaryota; kingdom Metazoa; phylum Chordata; class Actinopteri; order Gonorynchiformes; family Chanidae; genus Chanos; species Chanos chanos. Next base: position 14,355,161 of record NC_044510.1, read on the forward strand.
TTACTGCACAATTTTCAAATACCTCAAGTTCTACGGGCCCCTATCACATTAGTGTCTTATGTCCACTGCCATGGAAGAGAGGCATTAATTAAACCTTAATCTGAACCAACGGATGGAGAAGAAGTCAAAATGGCTAATTCATCAGGTAAACTCACTCAAAGGCATGCCTAGTGGGGAAGCTATTGTTCTTTCAGTCTCTAATCCTTTTTTCTTTTCTCCCTGGGAGGCCCACTGTCCAATCAAAATTCTCTTTGAGGGAGATGAAACAGAAGATTGGCCCTGACTCTTACATTAGGTTCCTGAGCTTTGACGTTTTCATGTGGGGCCTCAGTTTCCCATGCACAGAGACACACAGAGGTGAAGCTCTGTGACATCATCTCAGTACTACTACCATAGGGATTTTCAGCGCTGACCTGGCAACCCTTGGGGGGGGGGGTGGTTTCACTAATGAGGACAGTTCATTTTGTCAGTTAATCAGATCAACTCATTTCAAAGGGAAAAGGGTTAAAAGGATTAAGCAACACAGGTACATAGTTTTGGTTGAGAATGAACTCGATTCTGGGCACCTTTCGGATGCCAGTCTTATGAAAACTCAATCAGGTACAGAGTTTGTGATGAAAATGAATCCCCACAATACCCAGTCTGTGGTACTAAATCCTACAATGAAGCTTCTCATTTTATCTACTTTGCAGCTTTTCATTTCAGTATTAACATTATGTACTTTGAAATCATGTCAGATATTCTGACACTATCATGCAGCGCTATTAAGACGGGGTATGCAGGTCAAAGGCTAAATAAAAGAAGAATAATGACGCACAGTTAAGAGCACGAGCAAGGCGATCGCAACTGGAATCTTGCTGACGCCTCTGTGCACGGCGACTACCATGCAATGTGGTGTTTTATATGACGTCATTTGCAGCCGAATAAAATAGCGAGGACAGTTATTGGGCAGTGTAGATGGCGAACGTAAAACCTCAACAATAGTCAGGACGAAAACAGCACGACAAAGAAACTGTCGTAAAATAAAATAGTAAAACATGACTACGGCAAGAAGAGTCAGAAATGCTGAACATAACAATAACAAAGCATGACGACGCTTTTTTTCTTGTAATATTAGGGAACACAGCTTTAAGGCAAACGCTCATAGATAGGTGTGAACAAGAGTCACCGGGCAGGAAAAAAAAAAAACAAACAGCCGGAGACAAACATTTGTTGGGTAGCACAGTTCTTGATGGATTTGTCTCTGGGCCTATTGTTGCCCTCGGAACCTTGTAATGAAAAATCACAGGAGTTTTCGGTGTCACTTGCAAGCACAAAATAGGTTATGACGTTCGCACTGAGACATTTTGTTATCACCCTTATTTTGGAATATCTGAAATCAATAAGATTAAATCACGTATATATTGGAAAGCTACGATAAGATCAGTCAGCGACAGTCTTCCTGAGAGAAGATTTAACGCTGTGCGGCAAGATACTCGGTTAAAACCGGGCTGCTCCAGTATGGACCAGAGTATGGGTTGTCACTACTTGCGTCGCAAAGCGGAATTCGCGTACGTAGTTAGCCTACGCAGTGATGCTCCAAAACATTAGAATTAAAAACCCGTAGAGTTGGAGTGTCAGCTCTCGAATGTGGCAGTTGAGTCAACGGAAGAACGTAAAGCTCTTTCAATAAAATAACAAAATGAAATAAAATAAAAATATTAAAAACGACAGTGCAGGGGGGAAAAAGCTGCAAGAAATTACGCAAGATACACGACTGAAGCATCTTACCTTCTCTGACTTGAGTTTGTTTTGTAGAAGTTGTTCCAGGTACAGATCAGAGAGTGCTGTGCGAACGCTGTTGACCCGCTCCAGAGTGACAGCAGGTTCGTTTTTATTGGATTTTAATGTCATCTTTCAGGGCTGGTGGAAAAAAAATTGAGATAGAGAGAGAGAGAGAAGAAAAAAAAAACCTGACGCTAAACCTGAGTTGCCCTTGCTCAAGGTCCGACGGAGGGTTGGACAAATTATCGCCAAGAAAGGAAAAAAGGGAGCGATAAAGAACGCCGTCGTACGATAAATTCAATCTTGTGTTCGAAGTCCAAAGTTCGTATCAGGGATAGTCACAGCTGACAAAGCAAATAAACATTAGCGCGAGGAGGGGGTGGGCTCATTGCAGCTTCCCGTGGGTACGCGTAGTTCCGTATTGCTGACAAATTCGAGGGGACCAAGCGCGACTGACGAAAGCAGGGGGACATGTCAACAGAGTCCAACTACACATGCCTGCCTCTTTGAGAAGGCATTTTGCAGTGTCCGCCAGTGAAACCTGCTCGTAACGAACGAGTCTCGAATCGCTGCACGCCAAAAAGGTTCGATGCAGTCTAAGACGTACCCCTTTTTGGAATGGTGTTTTCCGATTTACATCCTACTACTAAACCAGTTACAATAGGTAACACAAAAGCAGCTATGTGCTGATAACCTGTGAAGAACATATCAGTGTTGTCAGTAGATGAATTAAAAATAGGGCAATGCTTTAATTCTGAGATGCCTTAAATTTAGAGTTATTTACTGCATATCAATGCTCTAAAATCAATTCGAACTCTTAGGGCCTACATTCTCTAAATCTAAATCTCGAGAGATTGCCGTATTGGAATGGAATTAAAAAAAAATAAAAAATACACACACACACACACACACACACACACACACACATACATGTTTATGTATGTGTGTGTGTGTGTGTATACATATATATATATATATATATGAACACATTTAAAAGAAAGAATGTGGGCTGCACTAGGCTCCCTACGCTCATTTGCCTCGGGATCAGACCAAACCAAAGAAAAGAGCAGCAGATCCTAAATGTTACGGCTCAAGGGTGTACCGCTGAGGCGCTGGCGTTTGCTGCCATCTCGTGGTACGCACTTTACAATGCAGCGGACGCTCTGAAGTACAGGACTTGAGTCTGCTACAAACGAAACTCGATTTGGGAAAGCTTGCGGCTGGCCCGATCAAATGGGTTTCCTTTTGTTTCATGATCAAGAAAAGTTTTCCAAACACTCAGCAAAAAAAGTAACGTGACATGGGAGGCATAGCCTAACCAGATTGACCCTGTGGTCGCTGGAGGCGAGAGGGAGAGGGAGAGGGACAGGGAGAAAACTCCGTTGATAGTGTTTTCCCAAATTTGACACTGAAAGGTCTCTATTTTTGTGGCTTAAAGTTTGCTGTTTCGGCAACTGTGTCAATACATTTTTGTAGGTCAACTGCGTTTATCAGTGCGTTATCTGTCGATTGTCGAAGAGGCGAATCAAAAGACAACACAAAAAATAACTGATAGTCTATATAGGCTATCAGTTATTTTTTGTGTTGTATGCTTGTGTTGTATGCTTTCGGAGATAGTATGATATAGTGTAGTCTTGGCTTTCTTTTCCCACAACATTTGCAAACACACACACACACACACACACACAGAAAGAGAAAATTTGGCGCTTGAGGTTTTAGTTTCAGAAGTTTCATTTCCCAGAAGTATGACCTACATATGCCTCTCACATTTCCCCTCCACAAACGACGGGCTCTGCCAGCAGGCGTCTCCGGATCAGCCCAGTCTCCAAATCAACCCCCTCAAATCATACCACAAGGAACCTGTCTCCAAAGCATCCTCTTCCTCCATTTTGACCTAAACTATTTCATGACATATATCTCCGTTTGCAGCGCAAACGTGTTCTTTTTCTTTAGGCTATACATCAGTTTAGTATTGACAGTCCGCATGAACTGTTTTGTGTTCTTGATTCCTTGTTAAAACCCGGTATTTTCAAACGGATTTTTTTTTTACCTTTCACACCCCGTATGTATTCCTCTGCACTCCTGCAGTGCAGGTATTTCTATTATCTTTTTTAAAATTATCCACCAAAAACCATGACTTCTTCAACCTTCACTTCACCAGGCAGTAACTTTCAATCTGCAAACTCGCCTACTAACCACAAAATATTCATAAATTGCACAGGGGAGTTTTCGATCGTGTCAGCCAGGCGCGTGGGAGGCTGACGTTGAGAAAAAAAGTTTACCATCATACCGCCATTGTTTTGAACGAAAGCAATGATGACTTTAAGGAGTAGTCGGACCACCACAGCGCTTCGAAAGAAGCCGGTCAGAAATTTCCGAAATTATACCCTAATCCCCACAAAAAACTCTATGAAGTGTGTTTACATTAACTATCATATATATGTACTGGCGTTATAAGATAATAATGTCTCTCTTAATATCGTTTTTGTACTTTGCCGGTGTACTGAAAAAACAAACAAACACGCACAGACACACACACACACACACACACACAAAACAACGACAGCTGTTAAGTGATCTGGAAAGGCAAAGTTTGGAGTCAGACATAAGAGTCAAAACAGCCTGTTCAACCAGCAGACTGAGTATATAAACTAATACAGATTAAGACAATATGTACACGTTTCTTTCTTCAAATGGGGCTCAGTAAAATCGTTTATGTGTCATGACAGGGAATGTGAATGAGGATTTATAATATCCTACGTAAAAGAGCAGTAGGCCAATTGTCATTTATCAACCTCTGCACACCTGACTGAACGTCTACATCGGCTTTTGTCTCTTCTGAGGGTTTTGTGATTCTGCATTGTGTTGTGTTATTAGTCGGAATCGTCCTCAGAGGTTTGCGGGCGAAGTTTTCCGTCCGGACTCTCTCTTCTTTAAAAGAGGGTATTAAATTCAAACCGCAATTGCTTTCGCGCCTAAACAAACGTCCTTTTATATTGATTTGTGTCTTAAAAGTTCTCAGAGCACTGCGAAAAGTCGTTGTCAAAGAGTTCTGTATCAGGGTACGTGCAAACGTTAATCACACGTTGGGTTGCAATGCTTGACGCAGCGAGCTGGTTTAGCTGACATTCGCGAGGAAGATGGCAGATCAAGTTTTGCGGTTCTTATCTTTTGTGCAGATTTCCTGTACCCCATTCGGCTGTGGGGATAAAATAGAAAAACCCAAAGATGAAAAAAAAAAAAAAAAAAATTGACTGCAGCTGCAGCTCCGAGGGTCTCAATCAGCCCTTTGCAAAGCTTTTTCTCAGAAGCCTTTCGTGGTCTCAAATGTGTACACCGAAAATAAACCGAACACTTTAATGCACTCTGTTATTGCAATATGACAATGTAATTGTTTTAACCTGTATTCCTAACCTGGTTTTTCATTTATTGACCGTTATTATTTTTGATAATCCTATATTCGTGGCTTAAACAAACTAAACTGGGTTCTCTCAAGTGAACCACACTCAGAACCTAACACAGTACAGACTTTAAACTGGTAGCATGACTATACGGTTGGTTTAAACTGGTAGCATGACTCCCGTGGCAAAACACTGAATTGAACTCTTCTTTTGATGATGATGACGATGATGATGATGGTCTTTGTTGTTATTGTTTCCTAACAAGGGAAGGAAGATTGTAATCTGGTAGCCTACATTTCTGAGAACTTTTCTGGTCGGTCAGGGTCTTATCTGGAGTTGACGGAGGAAGATCTTGCTAGTCTATTTATGCATAATTCGGTTATCAAATCTTAAACGAATCCCGCGACTGTGCAAATATCGACATAACCCTGTGCTGCAAACTTGCAAGAATTAATAAGCTATGCACGACTATGTCTTGACTTATTCATATCCAGGAATTCTCCGAAAAAGGGACGGTCTGTGTGTATGGTTTGGAGACAGCCCAAAGCGCTTCAGCCTTCGTAAAACGACACCTGAAGCTTGTTATTGCGACCTTTGTTACTGAAACCGCTCCGTGTTCAGTGTGTTTTGGTGTGAAAGGGGGTTTTCGACGACAGGCTATTCGACCTGAACTGATGGCCTTGTCTGGCTGCCTGCCGTTTGTTCTCAGAAAAGTCTTAGGTCTACTGTACACTGATATCATTTATCGAAACATGAAAACCAGATGCCTTTTTCCATTCCCTCAATTTCATATGAGTTAGGTGACTCTTCGTTACGTAACTACTGTGCGGGAAATGTTGTACTTCTCCTTTGAACGAATTCTTGGCTATAGATGCAGCCTGTGTTTGGAGCAATTCGATCCTACTTTTATGTAACAATATGACCATATGTGGTTTCCAGTCGTCCCTCTCTCTCTTTAAGACGACCGTAACATCATTTACTTAAAAACGACACATAAAAAAACAAAAAACAAAACAAAAACAAAAAACAAAACAAAAACAAACCAACCAACCAACAAACAAACAAACAAACAAAAAGGAAGATTTATCATAAGACTTTTTTTGTGTCTGAATTATTTTGCTTACTTTTTAAGAAATATTGTTGCTAACTCTCAACAGTTGCTAACTCTCAACAGCCCCCCCCCCCCCCCCCCCCACCCCCAACTCGTTTGCTTTCGGACAAATGAAAGGGGATCTTGTCTACCAATAGCACTTTAGGCCTTTTGCTGTGCATTTTGTTCTTGTTTAATACCTTTCAGAGCGTGATCAAGTGTACACTCTCAGATAAAGTGAGGATAGCAAGTGAGAGTTTGTGGCTGGTACCCAAGGAATCGAAGAAATGATGTCTTTAGCAGAATGCAAAAAACAATAGGCAGTCACCTTGAGCATCAAGGTACCAGCATTACTGTTTGAGACTAAAGTAAACTGAAAATTCATCCATTAACATCCAAAGTCTAAAGGTTTCTAAACGTGGGTATGTTACGCACAAGAAAAAATCACGCAGGTTACGCAGACTACACAGTTCTCATGCTGGGTGAAAGGCCATGAGTACAAGTCCACAAAATCTGTCACGTAGGTCACAGTATGAATCACATAATGATGATAGAATCGCGTCAGAAGCTCGCACTTACATTTCACGCTCTTCTGACATCAAAATGGACGACCACCAGATGTTTCGCCGCTGTTGTGGTTTGACACTTGTAAAGTCACGAGATGCTTCTCAGTGCAGTATTACACAAGTTGATTTCGATTTCAGTTTTTCACTTTTTTTTGTGGGGGTGGGCTTTATTTAATAGCGCTACAAAATGTTTATGACACAGCTTTTTTGACAGGAATAAAAACCCTATTCCCCTACCCTATCTTTTGATCTGAGAAAGGTACTGCAAGGATAGATAGATAGATAGACAGACAGACAGACAGACAGATATAAGTTTATATAAGTTTCCGTGATCGCACACATACACATACAACATGTGAACAGTGAGCAGTGAATTTGTCCTCTGCATTTAACCCATCCAACACACACCAGACGCAGGAGCAGTGGGCTGCACTCCTTGCGCCCAGGGAGCATTGGGGTTAAGTACCTTGCTCAAGGACATACAGCCGTGGATGTTGATCCTGGGAATCGAACCGGCAACCCTACGGTCACAAGCTAGACAGACAGACACAAGATAGATAGACAGACGGACAGACGGACAGATAGACAGACAGATGGATAGATAGATAGATAGATAGATAGATAGATAGATAGATAGATAGATAGATAGATAGATAGATAGATAGATAGATGGATGAGTGAATCCATGAATGTCTTTATGGGAACAGAACAGAGAACTTAACATGACCAAGTTCCGTAAAGTGAAAGGGAAATGCGGGTTCACTGTAAAATAACACAGACAAAGATCCGTTATGGTAGTAGAAGTAGTAGTTATTGTTGTTGTTCCTGTAACCACAAAAATGTGTAAGGTTTAATCATTAACAATATTTGCACAAGTGCAATTAGGATCTCTGTGCTGTTGCTGAAATCTGTCTTTCTAAGGACAAAATTATTACTACTCTAATTCCATTTGTGCTCTTATGGATGTAATTCTTTCAAACATGCTTCAGTGATTACCTCTTGAGGTGATGTGGATTTACTCAACTGTCCTGTGACACCTACCTGAATATTTAGCAGGCTTTTATATGGTGTGGGAGTGGGATGATATGTGTGTGTGTGTGTGTGTGTGTGTGTGGGGGGGATCCTCAAAGAAAATGACGTCTAAGAAACCACTCATAAACATTAAGATGTCATTGTTACCCCACTCAGTTTCACACATTCAGTTTCAGCATGTATATGTATGTATATGTACACATGTCAGAGAAGTGGAAATATGGTTCTACTGCTCAGCTTCCCTACAGCTGGTGATGTCACACCTGAGGGGCGGAGCAAGCAGGACGTGACACAAGGCGACACTTCCCTCTCTGTCGTGGCTACAAAAGCTGTAAGCCTCACTGCCACCGGAATCTCATTCACAGAAGCTGATGACAGTTACAGTCTCACCGGTAAGGGCTCATTTCCTTTGGTAATCATGTACGCTTCATAATCCAAATGAATAAGTCAATGTATTGGGAGGCTGTAATGAACTGAGAAATGCATGTTTTATTCTATTCAATAAAGTGATCAACATGAGAGATAGAGAAACAATGAAAGTGATGAAATTTATGAATTTTGAAACTTTATTCTAAGCATATGCTGGATTATTGAATGATTAGTTCCAAGATTTTAAGGGGCACATTTCAGACGTTGTTGTTGTTGTTGTTGTTTTCCGATAAGATTCTGTTATGTTCATACATATATTTGATTTCGCTTTGCTTTAAGGTGGGAAGGTCTTTGCGCGGCATAACTGTGAAACGCCTTCAGTCAAGCCGAGAGCACATCTGGCTTTTCCAGAGCGGCAGCAATGTTAGCGTCAAACAGCTCCAGCGTGAATGCGTCTTGTGAAGTTCAGGATGGCTTCCTGGCTCACACCCTCCCCATCACCTACGGCGTCATCTGCGCCCTGGGGCTGTTATGCAACACCTTCACCATCTTCGTCTTCTTCCTGCGCCAACACTCGGACACCTCCATGGCCGTTTACATGAGACACCTGGCCATCGCTGACTTTCTGCTGGTCTTGTGTCTTCCGTTGAGGATCCACTACCATCACAGAGAAGGTCCTTACTACCTTTGCAAGGCAGTGGGCGTGTTCTTCTACATCAACATGTACGCCAGCATCATGTTTCTCAGCCTGATCAGTCTGGACCGGTACCTGAAGGTCATCAAGCCCATCTGGGTGTTCCGGATCCAGAAGGTCCGCTGGAGCCGGATGGCGAGCTACGCAATCTGGGCTGCCCTGTTTGGAGTCATGTCCCTGTTCTTCCTGGGCAAGGAACGCGAGCATCCCTGCAACCGGATCTGCTTCCACTTCCATGACAAAGGGGTCCTGGGAGGATCCATCAACCTGGTGGCGGTGGGCGTCTTCTTCGCCTCGTTCCTCGTCTTCCTCTGTTTCTACGGGAAGATCACGTTCCGACTCAGCGCCATGTCGCTCGGGAATGGCGATCCCAAAGCCCAGGGCCGGAAAAAGAGGATGGTTCTCAAAACCTTCCTGGTCCCTGCCATCTTCACCCTGTGCTTCTTGCCGTATCACGTCGTGCGTGTCCCGTACGTGCTGGCCCAGATGGACGTGATTACGGAGGTGGACAAGAAGCAGTTGCTCCACATCCTTAACGAGTTTACGCTTCTCCTCTCCGCCCTGAACAGCTGCCTGGATCCTCTCATCTACTATTTCCTGTCCAGCACGTACAGGAAGACTATCCTGTGTGCCATCCAGGGAAAGTTCAAAAGCATGTACGCGTTAAATCGCAGGCGTATTAGCATCAACCGTTCCCTGACAGAAATCTAACTGAAAGCAATTGGACTTTTTCTGCTTTTAGTTTTTACATGACTTGAAATATTTAGCATCTCTGACATATATTTATTTTATTTTATCTTATCCTATATTTTTTATTTTGTTTTAAGATATTTGTGTTTTTTTTTTTGGGCAGACATTGTTTGTTGCAAGTTTTGTATTATCGCTAGTGAATGCATTACAGAAAATGTGTATTAAATTACTGTACAAAGTGTATACATAAATCTATAAAGTATATTTATGCTTGGTTATTCTAATTATCTTGGCTCAAACTGAGACTTGTTTGAATGTAGAGTATATTACTCATTTTATAAGATAACATCGGTCAGCTAAAGAAACGACCTGTGTAAATTCCTTTCATGTCAGGAATTTTCCCTGATTATGTTAGCTTAGCTCAGCATTCAGCGACTGCGGGTGCAGTTTAACGAACCGCGGTAGACTTTGATGTACTGTGTGATTCATTGGCGTTAACCAGAGTGCCAGGTGCAAAAGTCACTGCGGTGTCAATTCTTTACTTGAGGCAGTTTGACTTTTAGCATAGGTCATTCCTTTTGTTTTTTTAAGGTTAAATGAATAAGTCTGAAAAACCTTATGGAATTTCTTTTAACGATTGAAACCACGCGCGCTTCTCGCTCGTGGAACTTTTACGTGAAAATGACTAGAACGACAATAGTATGCGGGTAGCGGAGTAATATATGTAGCGCGAGCAATGCTGTGTAAGTCTTGGAAGATTTCTGTTTGACTTATATAAAACTTATAAATGTGCATTATTTAAAGACGGACCCGAGAGGTCTGTGGCTTATGTCGGATTTTTAACCTGTATAATTAATTTTGTCTGTCAGGACTGTCATGCCATCACACACATGTAAGCTTACAACGTTTGAATAAAATGAATAACGCTTACAATACTTTGATGTGTGCGCGTAACAACGTCTGTTGGGTAAACAAACTGTTTAATTCTTAAACTAACTTTGTTAACTACAGCTAAAATATCCGAAACTTTGCCAGTAACATTCTGAAATACAATTTATTCTTATAGGCCTACTACAATACAAAGGTTAAGTTAAGCAGATGTGAAAACAGTAGCCTGTAATTGTGAATGAATGATTGAGCAACCTTATCAAAAAATCAAAGCAAAAAAAAAAGCAATTAAAGTAACTGTGTATTGAGGGAAACATTTAATCATACTGTATTGAATTTGTCTCTTTACACTAACACTTAGTCCCATCAAGTTAATTAATAGCTACACTGTGTGCGTTGTTCTTCTTGGCTAGTGCTTCTTTGTTTTGGCCAATCTACTGTCTGTCTATTCCGCAGCAAACTGCTCACCATTGTTTTAATCTGATAAAGATGAAAAGAAAAGCGACCAGTGCATGTTAAAAGGATGTCGGACAGATGGTTATTTTGATTGCGGAGTCGACAGTCAGGAACCGAAAGCCGATATGCTGATGAAACACTGAAAAATTCTCATGTCAGCGACGCTATCCGCTCCGGCTGATGGCTTCTCGCTGTATCCGCTAAGAAACGGGGTTCCCCTTCTTAATACAGAACTACTTGATTAAAGTGAAGGCAGCCTATTGCAGCTGAGCCCTCAAATACAGAACACGATTCATTCTTCTTTTCCTCCTTCTTTTTCCTTCTTTTCTTTTCAGTTCCTCCCGCCCTGCGATGTCCAGAGACACCTGAGCACTGGGGTAGATAGACACCATTTTTGTGTTTGGAGTCTCTGGAATCTTTTCGATGAACTGTTGAACAAATCTTTCTGTTTTCAGCAGACCTTTGTAAAAAGACAGCTCTGTATGTATGTATGTAAGCCTATGTACGTATGTATATGTGTGTGTGTGTGTGTGCGTCTGTGCGTGTGTGTGTGTATGTGCGTGTGTGTGTGTGTGTATGTATGTATGTGAGTGTGTGTGTGCATGTGTGAGTATGTGAGTGTGTGTGTGTGTGTGTGTGTGTGTGTGTATAGTATTATGGTTGAGCTTCAGCGCTCTCTGCTGTTCATTCTCATTAATGCAGGTAACTGGGAGAACACATCCAGTGGTCACCATTAAAATCAGAGTCAGTTTGTCACCCTGGATAAAAACAAGCAAAGTGACCGTTTTAAATGCGATAACAGTTAATTATCTAAATTTTGTCTTCAAAAATATGACAGAAAGGGAACAATGTTTTGTGCATTTTATTAAGTGGCCTAGCAATTTTTGTCTCTCAAAAAGAATGGTGTTAAACATATTATTGTGACCATCAGAGATTCTCATAAATGAAATTTAAAAAAAAAGTTAGTCTGCATTAAAGTTACTATTATTTTTTTTTTTAAATTTAATCTCAGAGGCTCTGTTGTAGTCCTCCATCACTGCCTGTTTGACCGAGACTGTTGACAACTTTCATAAATGTGACAGAAAGTCCAAACTCAACATTTACGTTTGCAAGGCCCCTAATTAAGAATTTTAAAACCCCTGGAACAGTGGTAAACGAGCCTCGAGGCAGAGAGAGAACTGGTCGAAGATGCTGTTGCTAGACACAGCTAGAGAGGTGCTCTTACACAACGAGAGAAATCCTGAAGCCAGAGTCTGAAAATACCTGAACTCAGTCTTTACCTCTTTGCCATTTCAAATGACTTCCAGAGAAAAGAGCCTCTACTGAGAGGAGGAACCAACATATGAAAGCAAATGAACGGAAGGTTTGTCTCTACCTAGAGGAGAATGGGTTCCCCCTGCCGAGTCGGTGTGATTTCATTTTTTGGCCTTAAGGAGCTTATTCCTTGCCCCTCATACGACCAAGACATGTTCAGCGGGTGTATCGGGCCAGCAGTTCTGCCATGGGAACTGTCTGCTGCTAGAAGCTAGAAACAATAAAGCCTCATTTGAGTTAAAAGTGCATATTTTATTTTAGCGAGTGAAACTACGGGCTGAGGGTGTTTGGCCTTAGCGATCTGTATCAGACCGGTGCCAGCTGAAGACGTCTCCAGTTGTGCCTCGACCCGAAGAATAAGCAACGTCCACAGCAGCAGCAGCGGTGAGTAATGCGCGTGTCCAAACTGATTCACGTTTGCTTAAGATAATCTGCATTGTAGTCAGGCAGCTGCAATCACAGGGCCTCCCCTGAAAACACATAGAGGCCATCGGCTCCTCCTGTTATGGAACAATGACGTAACTAGGCAACCACGTTAGCGTATTCTGTTCCAGACACGAGCATTATCAGCCTGATGAATGGTAAAACCTGAGATAGTAACTTAATGAAGAAGGTAACAGGGTTTCTCAGTCCTACTTCCAGGGACCTAGAAGTCTGCGTGTGTTAGGTCTGTCCCCGGGCTAACACACTCGGCAGCCAATTGGCAGGGTCCTGATAAACTGTAGCAGGTGTGACGGAGCAGGGAGAGGTTTGCCTTAGCTAGTTAGAAACCTTTCATTTTTAAGCCCTTTCTGACCCTTTATTGATTTATACACATCACCTCTCCGTACCACACAAGCTTTGTGTGAAACCATGTTTGTCAGAACCTTGTTTTGTTGGGGACAGATTCAAAAGTTCATTGTTCATTAGGCAACAACATGATAACATATTTGTTCATATTTTGGTATTGTCCATTTCCCTATCATTACATTTGAAGAGGATTGTTCAAAACCAGAGGACACTAAACACACCCTCCATGTTAGACTGATATGACTATGACGTAGAATTCAGTTCCAGTTTTTATGCATTATTATTATTTTACAAGGTCTGGAATAAGTATTTTTAATACAAAAATACAAACAAATCAACAAAGAAACAAACAAAAATAGAGAATGCCTAGTATTTATAAAACTTTATTTTTTACCCAAAAAAGTACTTTTCAGCATGCACAAATTTTTGCACAAATCATTATCATAAAAAAACCCCACATTTCAAAGTGGACAAAAGCAACATTATTAAACTACAGAGAGTTTGTATGTGTGTGTGTTTTAATGTTAGGCCAGATCTATGTTGTGAATGTGTGTGTGTGTGAATGTGTGTGTGTGTGTGTGTGTGTGTGCGTGCGCGCGTTCGCGCACGTGTCTGTGCGTGCGTGTGTCTCTCTGTGTGTGTTTGTGTGTGTCTGTGTGTGTGTGCGCGTGTGTGTCTGTGTGCGTGTGTGTTTTTAAGTGTAGTTTTCGGGCCACTGTATGAGGTGTTCTGTACTGACTGAGCACCAGCTGAACTGGGCACTTTCACGCCTCCTCCTCCATGGGCTCTGACAGCGGTGAGTTGGCACTTTCCCCCTTGGGCAGCCCCCCATACTGCACATCACCCCCGCTCTTAGGCCTGCTCCTGGGCACAAACACGTTCCTCTCATGAGCGGAGGTA
>NC_044510.1:14374113-14401613 GCF_902362185.1 Chanos chanos
TTTTTTTTTTCAAGAAACATGCCCAATATCTCGATCGTCTGGATGCTCTCTTTCCGTTAGTGTGTCGTGTGTAACACAATAATTGGATTAATGAAACCATCCCTCTTCCAACTTATCCCTACACATTCAAAGACTCTGAGGACTCTTTCATAGTGTGAAATTCTCTCAAGGATTGAAAGAGTGTATCCTTTCCTATGGTTTAAAAAGCAAACACACTTAGAGGTGTAACTGTCAAAACGGGTTGTTTTTGCTCTTTCAGATACAAAAGATGTTATCTTGAACTGAAACGAAACAAAACAAAACAAACAAAAAAACCCCTACACACACACACACACACACACACACACACTGAACTTCTCTCTACTTCACACGAGCCCGCCCGCTCTCAAACAGTCTCAACGCAATATTTAATACATAAGGTTGCGTTACGTCCTGGAGTCCGGATGAGCTAAAAGCACCCTACAAAATACGTCGACAGACCCGGAGGGGACATCGTAGGGACGCGTAAATCCTTTACAGGGGTCGCAATGAATCACAGTGTATCAAAATGTCACTCAGAGTGACTCACCGAAACCCCATTACATATTAAATAGAGTTTTATATTCATAGCGCTGCATGGCGTTACATTAAGAATGATTAACTCCGAATCGGAGTAGACTGACGCGCGCGCATGGAACCCGGGGAGGCCTCCCTGTTTTAACGCACCAGATCAGCGTATGATCAGGTTTTGGCCTGAAACAAGGAAGGGGCTAGAATGTACAGAGTGGTTAAGACTGGGAAACACTGTTATATTCAGTTTTCACTGTCTCTTTGACATAGCAGGTTTAAAAAAGTCCTCGTAAATTCTCGACGTAGCTGTAAATCTCTCGATACAGCGAACAGTTTATTTCAGTTCGTCCAGCTGGAAGTGTTGCACTCAGCGCTTTAGAATTTGGGTATTTTTTGGGTTGAGGACACACCTGTTCTGATAGCATGTTGGAATGTTTGTAGAGAGTCCACTGCACGTTAAGGTTGGTCGTGGGTTGGCTGGTGGAAAACGTACAGAGGAGATTAACCGACCCACCCACAGTGACGTTCACGATTCTCTGAGGCACGTTAACTGTGATCAGCTCAACACAGCCTAGGAAAGGAGAGAGAAGGGGTTGAAAACGAGAGAGAGGCTGAGTTTGAGACCTAGAATAAAAAACAAACAAACAAGCAAACAAACAAACCCTGCAAAAACCAACAACACTGTTCTTCAACTATGTTACTTAAAAAAGCTCCTCAGTTAAAAACTACATATAGTTTCACTGTCAAGTTGTTATAACTATTGCTTTATATCTGTTTGAACTTCAATGAAATTCTGTTTGAAGGAAAAACAAAAACAAAACAAAGCAAAACAAACAAACAAACAAAAAGAGTGAAAGCGTGCAGCTTCTTTGAAACTTTGCTGTGGTGTAGTGTTCTAGAAATCTCTCTGCTGATTTCAGAAACCCTCATTCACCAAACCCAAGCAAAATCCTGATGCTAAACTCTAAACCAAACAGATAAGAAGTTAAAGTTGCGGATGATTCTCAAGAAAAGATTCAAATATTCAGGATCCTTAAGTATTTACTGACTCTTGTAAATAAGCCCAATTCTAAAACTCAACAGGGCCCCACCCAGTAACAACATCATCTTGAGACCGTTAAAAAAAAATATTAAATTCCGGACAGTTTTAGGTCAAATATTACTCACCTAGAAGGCTGAAAACCAGGAGCAGTCTGACATGGAAGGCCATTTTTGACGAACGTGTAGGTAAAGCTGGCATGTTCACGGTGCGGCTGATCCTTTCCTGACAGCGTTCTGAGTTTCAGTGTTTGCGCGTTAACAAAAGCCCTACTTATCAAACCAAGCCTCAGTGGCCAACACCCACGACCGAGACTCTAACGGTCGTTTTCGTTATCGGCAAATTTGATTC
This sequence comes from Chanos chanos, assembly GCF_902362185.1. Taxonomy (NCBI): domain Eukaryota; kingdom Metazoa; phylum Chordata; class Actinopteri; order Gonorynchiformes; family Chanidae; genus Chanos; species Chanos chanos. The sequence goes on from NC_044510.1 coordinate 14,376,053, forward strand.
AAGTGTAACCCCCCCCCCCCCCCCCTCCTTTTTCTTAGATAGCAGCATGTATGGTCTGTTTTGTTCAGGTCTGCTAGATAATTTACTCTGAATGGTCACAAATCATTATGAGCTATTTTCAAAACAGGTATTTCTTTAAATATGACCGTTTCTCTCCCAGAGACTGGTGATATGAGTAAAACAATATGAGTGAACCGTTCCCAGTGTTGTTAAGTTTCATCGAGACTCTTAGAAATTCCTCCATGATTCACACCACTTGACTTTTTTATTTTTATTTATTTTTATTTTTTGTCAGTGTGACTTTCAAATCCTGCCCCTCATTTTAAAAATAAGTAATGAGCAGACAAGCGCAGCTGAAATGGTATAGCAACACTGCTTAAGCTGTTTATCTTAAAGACTAGAAGCCAAATTACAGCATTTGCAAATGACATTTATTTCCATCTGCTATGCAGAAATACTTGTTATATTTCTTATGAATGAATAAATAAATAAATAAATAACGGTCCTTAACTCTTAAAACAATGACTACAGATGTATTAATGAAACTGAACATGAGTAATGCATTCGTCAGGTATGGTATCCACACCTGTGAGAAATGTCTAACACTCAGCTTATCTACTGGGCCAGGGCACTGACGGGAAGTTGTAGCGACATCGGCGATGGATGCGGGTGACTAACTCTACAGCAGTGATGTATAAGAGTGTGATTAATAGCATGTAGCTAAGCTTAGGTGACTTGGTGATTAAGTGGTGGTACATTGAAAGTGTGGAGGAAAGGGGAGGGGGCAGGGGGTGGGAGGCCAAGGGGTGGAGTCAAGGCAGATGGTGTTATTTCGTCCAGCACACTCACTCACTCTCTCTCTCTCTCTCACACACACACACTCATGCACATCAGACCATAACCATTGAACAACTGTTAACTGCTGCATCCAGTCATGTCATAGCTTTACGGAGCCTGAGCTGAATTCAAACAACCATTCAAACAACCACATTACAGTTACAATACACACACTCTCTCTCTCTCTCTCTCTCTCACACACACACACACTCACACAACCAGAAAAAAAACCCAGTAACTCATTGAAGTAGAGAGGGAAGTATGTAGATGAACAATGTGCAGTGTGTGAGTGTGTGCATATGTTTGTTGTGTGTTTCATGGAAAAAACTCATATCAATTTGTAAAACTAACAACACACACCCATACACTCAGTTAGATATCGAGGATGCAGATTAAACAGAAAATGTGCTGGGGTTAATAATTGACATGAGTCATAACGAGAGAGTGAGCTGTTATGACTAGTCTGGACTCAAGGTGAGAGAACCGCATAAACCGCACAAACACAGGCAGAAACCACGTCGGACTCCTGACTGCTTCTCTACTCCAGTGGTTTCTCAGCTCTGATCCTGCAGACCCACTGCTCCGTAGACTTCAGAGCCAGATTCCCGTTCTTGGGAGTTCAGACTTGCCAAGTTCAGCTCGGGAGTCCAGACTTTGTGTGAAATGCATTCTGGGAAACTTGACTGCCCAAGTCCACACAAGTCTCCTCCTGATGCACCCTCGATAAAACCCACGAGTCGAGAACGCATCCAGGTATTTGATCTGTACCTGGCTAGATGCGAACCTGGAACTGGAACAGTGCGACGGCTGTGACTGATGGCATTTCACAGGTCCACGAGAACGCAAGCACAGAGAGGAATATCGAGAAGAGAAATGCCTCAGGTGTCTGATTCAGCTGATTAAGGGGTTCGATCATTAGCTGATGAGTTGAATCAGGTGTGTTGGAACAGACAGAGATCTAAAATGTACAGAACTGCAGCGCCTCGAGGAGCAGGATCAGAAGACAGTGATCTAGATCTGTATTAATGATGGCGATTGTTGTTTCTACATCAAGCAGTATTCGTTGTCTTTTTGCCACTTGCTTTACGATTCTGATTCCCGCGCGTGTGTTTGAGACTTTTAGACGTACTTAGCTTCACTGATGACCCGACAGGACCATTGGTTGTTTGAAGTGCAAGTGCTGCAGTCCTACTCAACCACGCCTTGCTGAGCGTGACAGCTTCCTCATGTAGTTGCAGGTACGCCAGATTAGCATCGAATGAAAAGATACGAGAGGCGAGATAGCGGCAGTGCTAGCGCTAACGTCCGTGGGTAACCTGTTTTAGCGTTAGCTGTGAGGAGTCCTGAGCCGCGTTAGCAGTGACACAGTACATGTTCAAGTTCAAGTTCAAGTTTATTTGGAGCCCAATATCACTATTTAAAGTCTCAAATGGCTTTACGTGCCCACAGCAAACAAAACAGGATGGCGCCCCCAGATTTAACCCTCATAGCGGGCAAGAAAAAACTCCAGGTGTGACAGGGAAAAAAATGGAAAAAATCTTGAGAGGGACCACAGAGCGAGAGAGAGGAGACCCCATCCTGGCCAGACAGGTGTGCAATAGGTGCAGACCCAGCGGGCAGTTACAAGAAATACAGTCATAATGCAGAAGAAAACACACCAGCAGACAAAATAAAGACAACAAAAGCAGGATGAGGAGGGTGGTGATGAAGAGGAGGCTGACACGGAGGGATGAAGAGGACGGAGGGGAGTGGGGTACGTCTGGGAGGAAGACAGCAACACTCACACAAGGCATTCATACTCAAGCATATGAGACACACACACACACACACACACAGAAGATGGGGGTAGAGAACATTAGTGGGTTATCAGAACTTAATACAGCAAATAAAGAATGTAGGGCATAGATGCATTAACTATGATTAGTTATTACAGACAGAGGAGAAGCATCTATTATATCGTGAATGCTTGATTGGCTAATTTTCTAAGCGTAGTCTGGAGTGATTATAAAAGCAGCCAAACAGGGTTTTGTTATGCCATGAAGAAATCCTCTCCAGCGATCCTGTAGTGTGACTATAGAGGCCCTGCATTCACCCACCTGCTCTGCTCAATACCGTCTCTCTGTCCTTAAAATGAAGTCACAGAGAGCTGGCGTTCCGGAATCCTGAAGAGCACTGGCCATTGTTCATCACGCGGTTCTAGAACCGGTGTTGCCATGGAAACGTTCCTGACTACTCTTCCAAAGTTAATCTCAGAAGTTGCTACACATACTTGAAATATTTCAAAATATCTGGAATGCATGAAATATTTTGAAGTTTATCAAGCTTTTTCAAAAGCCCAGTGAGTATTTTCTGTCTCTCCTCAGAAACACGACTGGGGGCTGACTACCGACTTCTGACTATAGGGAAAGAATTGAATTTTACGAACTGACAGTAAAACGTTTCCCTGTTGGCCCGGTTACGGTTCTCAGGAGAGAGAGAGAGAGAGAGGGAGAGAGAGAGAGAGTGAGAGAGACATCCGTAGTCGGAACAAATGCCGCCCCAGGCATCGCCCGGTTAACTCGACTCCTCTTCAGCAGCAGGCTTTGGAGGACGTCCCAGCTCCGTCAGGACAACGTTGCGTCCTCCTCGGGTGATGCTGCTGTCTGTCCCCCACAGGTGTCAGCCCAGGGAGGAGGAATAGGGGACGGGGCCACAAAGACAGGAAGAGGACAAATCATCCATGCCAATACAGACTGACCCTGAATCTTTCACAGGGGACAGAGCTGAAATTAAAAACAAAACAAACAAACACAAAAAAACATAACCCTCCACAAATAGATCAGTCACTGGCTGGTTCAGTTGTCCAGCTGACCTCAGATCAGTCTTCGCCGTGACTCATGTCAAACTCTGGTATATCCAACCTTCATTATAACGCGTACGCACACCATCAAACAACAACAATCATTATGACACACATACAAAATCTCACATACCAGCCCTCACTAAGACCCATAGAAAACCCTTATATACCACACATCACTGTTAGATTCACCCCTGGTTTAATTTACACACGGATGGGAGACAGCGGGGAAAGAAGGCCTTACGGAATTGAATCTGCTGTACTCCCTTTCCCTCCGTTTCCTCTTTCCTCCTGAGAGAGGAAAGGAGAGTAAAAAGCAGAAAGATCCAGAAGCTCTGTCTCACAGGCTCGGGAAGTGTTTTTTTTTTTTTTTGGTTTTGGGCAGAGGTGCCTCATCTGGGCAGTGCTTCGTGGGCCTGTATTTGACAGGGACAGAATCAAGAAGATACACAGATTGGTTACCAGTAACGGTGATATAATTGGATCATCAACCAATCGCCTTTATTTATTTATTCATTTATTTACTTATTTCTGACGGCGTGTTTCGGTGGTTCTGGCCTACGACTGCCAGTTTGGAGAAAAACGATGCACTCCTCTGACATTGTGAAGTATAGATTATGACATCGTCCAAACACTCTCTCATTTCCTTCATCAAAGAGTATAGATCTCATAGTTAGATTAGATTAGATTAGATCAGATCAGATCAGATCAGATCAGATCAAAGAGGATGATAATGATTTTTTTTTTTTTTTTTTACTGCTGTTGTTCATTCTAAGTGGAACAAATGAACGAAACAGCAAAAATAAGTTGTAGTGTGAGTCTTCAGCCAGAAGAGGTCAGTGTTGTGTAGGGAAAAAAGAAAAACCGACAACAACGCCGTGATCTGCCGAGGGCATCAGCATGAAAACCCCTGATATGTTGGAGCTGCGGGCGAACGATGACAACAAAGACGAGTATGCCTCCTCAACCCTCAACATGGCTGACGTTTCATTCCTCCGGAGAAACTAGGCCAGATACATACTATGTGTACAGCCAGCCACGACGATGTCCCAATTTTCACCTTAGAGAGATACAGAGAGAGAGAGAGAGAGAGAGAGAGGGAGGGAGAGAGAGAGAGAGAGGGAGAGAGAGAGAGAGAGACAAGGCAACACCGAAACGTCTCAGTCTCTCTCACGCAAGCTGCAGCGAGGCATTGCTGATGCATATTTGACACAAAACATACAGCCGTTATAAAAATAACGGCCTATCTGCCGGACATTTTCGTTAATTTTGGTATTGGCCGTGAGTGCTAACACCGACTGACACGTCATCCTAGGGGACAAGATATCCTGGGGGAAAAAAACCCTCTCTTACCTCTGATGTTGCAGAGAGGTGAGGGTTTTTGTTGTTGTTAAACGCCAGTTAAAACGGCAGAAAAAAAAATGCAATTTTGTAAATGTTTTATTTTGAATCAGAGGTCAAATGTGGTGTTTTTTTTTTTTTTTTGGAAGGTCACGTTTTAAGCACAGTATGCATGTATATACGTATGTGCAGAGAGAGAGACAGAGAGGGAGAGAGGGGTTGAAATGGATTCAGCAGTTGTGCAGTGCAGTGCTATGGTTATATGGTATGGATGAAAGAGTGGTTTGTCTTAATATTTCATCGCACCCGCTGCTCTTTCGCTCTTCCCTCTCTTAACTCAACAGTAATGGGGGGGGGGGGGGGGGTGCTGTGAGGCTGGAACAGAATGCCTCAAGTCCCAAGCCAACATATATCACATCTAAAAAAAAGAAAAAAGAAAAGCAAAAAGAAAACAGAGGCTTGTCATCACGAGAGACAAACCCCGTCTTTCGCGGCGGCCGGTCAGATCCACAACTCAACATTTCACCATGTCGCCCGTCGAGCGTCTTCCCCACGCTGCCTGTATAAAAAAACTCGGGATATTTGCGCTGAAGTGGCATTACAGCGCGATTTTGACACGGCCACGTCTGTTGCGGTTCCCGACGCGGGGAAATCCTCGACAAAGTGTACAGAGGAGGAAAGTATTTTTGGTTCTCGTATTATTATGCGTATATTGTTTAAACGGTGCCAGGAAATGGAGCGCGTCTGTTTAATACGTTAACGGCACATTATGGAGGCAGTTACACAAATGGGACAAAACCGACAGTTGTCTGATGCTACATTAAAAAAAAAAAAAATCTCACAGAAAAATGTCCCTGCGTTCAGGTCTGAGATGAGAAACACGTTACACGCCCAATCCCGATTCGACTCCTTCACTGTGTGAACGGTTAATTTGATTTCCGTGTTGCATAAAGGGGTTTCTCCCTGCCAGCGCTTGGTCTCTTTGTTAATCTCGTTTGACATCTTTTTCCATTATTTTCGTAGTGTTGTCATTAGCAACAACCGTCCTTTTTCTAATTCGGCCACCACCACTGGCCTGCTACAGATAGCGCGAGAGAGAGAGAGAGAAAGAGCGAGAGAGCGAGGCATTAAAAGACCTTTTCAAAAGTCTTGAATATTTCTGGCCTCTAACAAGATATCTCACTCCCCCAAGTCATCGTCCCTGTTCTATTTATAGCTTAAAAACACATTGGTGGACCGTCCAGTGATTGGGCCGTCATGAGACGTGGTTCGTTGGCTTTTGTTTACTGTTCTTGTGGTCATAGACTGGTGCGTTGTTGGCACATTTTGGTAAATACAGATTTTTTTGGCCCCCGTGGCTTTTGCGCAAAAACTAATTACAAAACAGTAACAAAGCTTAGCGACCACAATGATGAAATTATCATTTGTACTGCATTCCTATCATGTGTTGTGATTATTTGGGGGGGGGGGGGCAGATAGGAATACTGAATGAGTATCAGTGGATGTTTTAAATTCAGTAGTTCACGCGTGAATTTATAATTCGCTGCTTTCTTTCTGTTCTTTTAAAAGTCCTTTTTGATTTGCTTGACTTTTTGTCCGTCGGTATTTGGCGCGGGCTGGTGTTTTAGGTTTGGAAATCTTGGGGACGAGTTGAAAGGTTCCACTGCGTTTCGTCACGTCTCTGAGCGTCGGCGAGCGGGAGAGCTTTCCCGGGGAAGAGGCCTGCGTGTAAAAGAAGGAAAGCCAGCGTTCCCTCTTTTCCCATGACCGTTTTCCCTCTTGTCTTTTTTCCCCCTCCCCAATCTCTCCGCTCCCTCGGAACAGCCATCAATTTCTCGCCCGCGGTAATGCACCCTTTCAATATTTGATGTTTTTTTTATATGGAGTGCTGACAATAGAGCGGAGAGAAATGGCGGCGGGGGCCTCCGCTTCACCCCCCGATCTGGTTCGACGGCTTTTTTGCGTTCGTCTCTTTTTTTTCTTTTTTTCTTTTGAACAGAGCTCTGCACTACATCTCCGTAAGTGCTTCTTTTCCACCGGGGAAACATTCGCAAGGTTTACCAAGGCAAGAGGGAGAAGAGAAAACAACAAGAAAAGACCTCACCCACCACATCGTAGTTAGCATCCCAACCCCCCCCCCCCCCCAGCCACCATCAGTCATTCTTTCTCTCTCTTTTTATCTTTTTCTTTTGCCTTGCTGACAGTCACACGATGTTGTATTTAACACTTTACACGCAGACTGAACATCAGATGAGGTTTTTGAGGAAGGTAACACCGATGGAGGTAAGTATACGAATGAACCTAACGGTAACGGCTTTACAGCGGGATTGGGTTTATCGATGTTACCAGCGTCTACTCAAGCTTGACGTGACACACTGCAGATACCATGTTTTGTCAGTCTGTTCTGTCTCCCAGCGACACATGGATCGATGTGGGAACAGAACTGAGCGTTAGGGTCAAGGGTGTCATAACAGGACGTTCCTCTGGGATCAGTGGAGGCTCGTCTAGGGTCATGACGCCTTTGACCTCTGACCTACACGCCCTGGACGCGTCCTCTCCGGGAACGACACGGAGAAGGATGTTCACGTGGTCCCTGAGATGACACGTTTCCAGAACTTTCCTCTGGAAATGACCTTGATGTTGGCTGAAACATCAGCATCAGCAGAAGGGTGTTGGTCAATGTCAACTCATGTATCAGGAACGCATCAACGCTAAGAGGACTTTTTAACCCAGAGGCTCGGCCGTCACATCGCAAGACAAAATGAAGTATTACTTTTATTTTTCATCTCTGTTTCACCCTGTGTATTGTTTTTGAGTAAGGCTGTCTTTCTTTTTAAAGCAGAACTCATTTTCAGATTGGGCCAAACATTACCCTCTTCAGTGGAATTTCGGATGGTTCTTTACTCAGGACAGAGGGTCGGGTCGAGAGTGACGTGTCTGCTCAGCTCTAATACTGGGCCGTGATTCCGAAAAAAGTTGATCTCTGTATCATCAAGCCACTACTGTGGCCTCAGTGTTTGTCCTCTAAACTCAAAGATTACTCGATTGACTACAGTACACTAATGTACTAATCCAAAACAAATAAACAAACAAATAAATACCTACATACATTACTACCATTACTACCACTAATAATAATAATAATAATAAAATAATAATAATAATAATAATAATAATCCTAATAATAATAATCATCATCATCATCATCATCATAATAATAATAATCCTAATAATAATAATCATAATAATAATAATAATAATAATAATAAAGCACACACACACACATGATGTTAAGACCTGCAGCAGCTTTATAATCGCATTGGCCAATGTTTCTTTCTTTGCTACACTTTTTTTTTTTTTCTTCTGATAATAAAAAGCTATTTACCATTTGGGGACCAATCAATTCAAACGAACGCATCAAGCTGAAAGGAACAAAATGGAACTGTTAGTCCTCAAATGGCAAACAAATTCACACCTGCGTTTTCCTTTCTTTACGATATTATCCTTTATTTGTAAAAAGTCCCAGTTGGCGTAATGGTAAACCCTTTTTTTTGTTTGTTTTTTTTTGTACCACATACTGTTACATCTTGTATTTGTAAAAAACACATTTTTGCTCCAACATCTAGAAAAGCTGATTGACACCATAACATTAATTGGCACAAACCAAACAAAAAAAAAAGAAAAAAAAGAAAAGAGAAAAGAAGAAAATAAAAATAAAAAAATGAAATACAACTTTTATACTTTACAAATGTTGATTTCATGAAGACAAATCATACAGCAGAAAAGAACCTTAACACTTCAATAGATAACAGAATTAAATCAAGGAGCTTAAGGTGAACCAAACTCTACGATACAGAAACAAAATGCATTTTTTTTTCTTTCCAGGGCAGAATGTAAAGATGGAAATATATTTACCTTTCTATGAGAGAAAACAAGAAGGGTTTCGATTCATAAAAACACAACAAACACAGGCATCCGTAAGTGAGAAACAACGATATAAACAATACTAACTGATGAATTCATGTAAAAAAAAGAAGAGAAACAAACACATGAGGACATGGGAGCCTTGACCTGTTGCCAATTCTTTGCAAAATAACAAAAAAAAAAACAAAAACAAAAAACCACAGGAATTTAGTTGTTGTTTGATACGTGTGCTGTGTTTTCTAGGTGTATGCCTCTACCCCCAGAAATAGAAGTCTCTTGTTAAGCCAGAAAAGCGAAACGAAACCGAAACCAAAAAAGAAAACGTCACCGAGCTACGCTTTTTGTTTAATGAGTATGATTAATACAAAGTCTGTCTGTTCTTCCCCACACACGCCGTTACTGACGTGGACCGCTGGCCTCTCGCCCGGAGGCCTTTTAGTGGGAACTGAAACCCATCAAACTCGTATTCACATGTCGTAAGCTCAGTGGTTATCGGCGAATTTCAGTCTATGTCTTTACCAGTCCTTGGAGATATTAGTACAAACCTATGTACCTGATCTAATGGATTTCTAAAGGTTTCCATTTATAACTCAGTGTAAATACAGTTTGTTTGTTTTTTTAAAGAAAGCAGGACAGGATGAAGATGTGCATACATTTTCACAACTTCTTCTTCTTTTTTTTTTAAAAAAATTTGTCCCATTATGTTGTTGTTCTCGTTACTATCTGTTGCTCTCTTGACCTGTTTGTTTATTTATAAATTCCCTCCTCAGTTATTATTAGGATTATTATTATTGTTATTTTTTTTTTAACTTTACAGTGTTTAGGTTAAGCTCAGTACATTGGAGCTTGTGAAAGGAGGACAAAATGGGAACATCTCTTCATGAACTAATGGGTGACACCAACAATAGGTTCCAATAGAAAAAAAAAGGCGGGGAAAAAAAAATTAAGAAAATAAACTTTTTTTTTTTTTTAACTCAAGTCATGCAAAATAAAACCGGTCTCTTTTTCTTCTTCAGTGACATTTTTTTTTTTCTTTTTTTGAGAGAGAGAGAGAGAGAGAGAGAGAGAGAGAGAGAGATAGGTTTCGTTTGCAGAAGTATGTTGGTGCTGCAAAGCCTGCTCATGCCAGTAGCAGTGTGGCTAGCTGCTAGTACAAACTGCCCTGTTTTTTTTTTTTGTTTGTTTTTGTTTTTTGTTCATGCATTAAGAAATATAAGTGAAAGATATCATATTTACAATACAATTCACATATAATTACACATATACACAAGAGGCAAGAAAATTCACATTGAAATCAGTTCAACAGTTTTTTTTTTGTTTTTTTTTTTGTACTTCCAACTCTCCTTTTCTATGTAGATGACATGAGATCAAATGGATGCGATGGAATTGAAACGTGAAACATATAATTGAAACCTCATGGTTCCTGGGTTATGTCGTCAAATAACTGTCCAAACGTACTGAGGTGAGAGACCTTGTGAGAACATAGTACGAAACAGTTGACTTGTGACCGTCAAGGTCACATACAGGTGACATCACAGTTTTTTCTTTCTTTTTACTTGACGTAAACCTCTCTAAAAGAAGAACATAAATTACATATGGTTACACAAAAGCCCCCCCCCCCCCAACTCGAAAAAAAAAAAAAAAAAGGAAAAATCCAATTAATACAACTGTCCATAATTCTGACTCAACTCTCCGAAAAAGGCCAATAATCGTTTTGGTAATTCCACAGTTGTTAAATGTCACCTCAGTGTGAGATCTCTGATGGGAGTCGATGGGATTTTGTTTTTTTCTGCATACCACGCTGCCTCGTACCGTTATGGAACCTCTCATGATTTGATTGGGTTCCGCTCTAACCGTTTTACAGCTGTGTAGATTGCACATACTTGTCCCTGCTGCCTGATTTCCCATGGTCGCGTCTCAAATGGCATGCCGCTCCCTATAGAGTACCCTAGCTTTCTATGTCGTTGAAAAAAAGTAAATAGAAAAGCCCTATCTACTGAACTCTATGTAGGGAACGAGCCAGCCATTTGGGATGTGGCCTTGTTTTTTTTTTTTTTTTTTTTTTTTTTAACTGAGGATGAGTGAGGTTATGTGCTGAGTAAAATACATTTCCTCCTTTAATAGTGCTCCTGAGTATATCATCCAGGTCCAAAGGTATGTCAAGAATCCCACATGCCAAATAGGAAACTTTAACAACAAAACATTCTTGGAGCTCGTGGGAAAACAAAAGAAAAAACCCCCCCAAAAAACCAACCAATCATCCAAAAAAACCCCCCAACAAAAAACAACCAAAAAAACAAAAAACACCCATCGATAACAATAAAAAAATTAAGTTACTAGGAGTAGCAGTGTATCGCGTGGATGCTTGTCGGGGCCTTGTTCGACTGAATAAGGTGGGGTTTTCAGTGTTATAAGGACATATGTTTGCATACACTGTGTCTCTGTAGTTTAGGAGGGTTGCCTTACCCTAGTCTAACCCAAAGCCCTCAGGTTTTCCCGTTACCGTCAGCTCCTGAGTGCAATTCTGTTACTGAGGAAAGAAAGTTTAATGACAAGAGAACAGAGAAGAATCACATGCAGCACAAAAAAGCCTTAAGGAGTTGACCTACCCCCCCCCCCCCACTAAAATAATTTGATACAACAAAGAAACTTGGTTATGGTAGATGACAAACGGTGGATGGTGATTGGTCAAGCTCAAACCCCATTTGGTAGCAAGTTTTCTTTGTTGCCATCCTTGAGGGGTTTCCAACATCAGCAAACACAGAATAAACACAACACAAATGAACCACTGAGTTCTTTTTTTTTCAGTGAAAATTGTTAAGCGATAGAAATGTTAAACGGAGAAAAAGGAAGATGATAATGGAATTTTAATATAACAAGGCTAGCCACCAAAAAAAAAACCCAAAGAAAGAAAGAAAAAAACGCCATCTTTTAGCCCGTAACTGCTACATTAATCTGAGAATCTGCAAATCTCTCCCATTAAACCAGCATATCGGTCAGAGAAACTAGCTAGTTGTAGAAGAACACTGATAAGAAACTATACACGCTTTGACAATTTGCTAACTGTGTGCTAAACACACTGTGCAAAATTTCACATGTGGTCATTCCTCGTTGTTGAGTGTTTGTGTTTTTGACAAGTTTAATGAACACTAACCTAGGAGTAATGCATTTCTGGAGCAGTTGTTTACCTCAATACGTTTATTGGGATGAACCTGGAACCCAAAAACGTTAATGATGGAACTTTTACGATTTAGCTGAATCTTAACTACTCTACTACTTAATCGACACTGTGAGTGTCCACTGTTTGGATTGGTTGCATATGAATGTGTGTTGATGAAAAGCCGTTTGTATTTTCTCCTGTAGAGCATGTTGAACTTTAACTGAGTTATCCAAACAAAGGAATGCATAGTAACAGCAGCTTAGCGACGGGAACCTCTGAGTTTCAGAGAAACCTCTAGAAAAATGAAGTTTGGAGGTTAACGTGGGAGAAAGCACTAGCTATCCGAAGTCAAACGATGCACTACAATCATCCGAAAGTCTGTTATAAAATACCTTGGATCAACAATTTCTGAGTAATCTCCAATTATCCATAGCTATTATAATTCAGCCGTAGCTCGAGATTCTTTCATTTTACTATTGATCGTCCAGTCTATTGGGCTCCATTCTTCATCCTCAAGCTGATTAGGCTGTAAATCCAATACGAAGCCTGAGAGAAATTTGGTGATTTTTTTTCCTTCTGTCGATAACCCAAGTTATGCAGTGTGGCTTAGTAAGAGCTGTGGGGTTCAGAAACGATAAGGTCGTTAGCGGGTGTGTAGTGAGATCCATATTCTCTTACTGAATTAGTGAGCTGCCTCTCATGCCCTACCGATAAACATTTCAACTCTGGGCTAAGCAAAGTCCCTAATACCACCTCATTCTGGTACAGTCACCTCTATTTGGTTATAATTTTGTGACTTCAAACGTTCACATGAATTGATATTTACATATATATATATTTTTTTGTTCATTAGGGTTGCGGAGAAGGGTTGTTATTAACGGGGAATACGCTGCACTTGCTAGCCCTCCGTTTCCAACTGCTTAACACTCAGTGTCCGGAGATCAGTCTAACCCTGCCGCCAGTTAGCCCACGCTCTAAAACATAGCCTTAACATAAGACAATGTCATTCCCTTAATGGAGAGAACGTAACGCGTTTTACGAGTCAAACCGCTAATGTATCAAGCTCTGAAACGTAGCATTTTGTAGCAAACTGCTAACTGGCACACCTATTTCAATCTATTTTCTTCTTCTCCTTTTGCCTTAGCCTTCTTGCTTTCTGTTTTGTACTTCAGGGAAAAAAAAAAGTAGTCACTTTCACACAGTTTTGCACCAGTTTTGCACACTTTTTACTTCCAGAACTGCACATGTTAAAGTAATGCCTAGTAGCATTTTGCAGCAAACTGCTAGCCACCATGCTACAATCCTCAAAGCTCTCCTCAGGTAACCCGTACCTTTCCCTCTTTAGTCGCTACCGCTTCTCGCCATGTTTAGCGGGAAAAACAGAGTAGCCCACCTGGGGTCACCGTACTCATGTTCGCTAAAGCTCTAGGCCAAAAAGACCAGACCAGGGAGTGGTGGAGGTAGGATATTTTAGGGTCAGAGGGTGAGGTGTGAGGCCAGCTCATGACTCACTGCTCTAGGCTACCTCAGGTTCAGGGCTTGGCTACCTTCATCTACCTCCACTGGAGCTCCTCAGGTCTCGGCATGTCTCCAGTTGCAGTTTCACTCCCTTATAATCTCACTGGTTTAAAAACTAAGAGACAAATTGAACGTCAAGAGTTTCTCTAGTATCATCGTCACCAAGTTGTTTGTGTGCTGTAGTGTACCTTAATGGGATGGGGTAAGGGGGATAACCCCAAGAACTCCAGAGAAGTCAGTGTTTTGGATGGTCGTTTGGGACTGCTGTGGTTCCTACTGAAGGCAGATTGCCCTGGGGGAGTGGATGGTGATTGGTTGAGTGCCTGGGTGGAGAGGATGGTGATTGGTTGATAGTGTTTGTGGAGACTCGGAAACATGTGGGACGGATGATTGATGATTGATTGCTGCTTTACACATCTGTAGGTGGGCTGCATCTTGCAGTGGATGGAAATGACATGTTGATAGGAAAACCCCAGAAATAATCAAGATGGAAACAGTAACCGAAAACCCCAAAAAAAACAACAAAAAACCCCCAAAACAAAAGGCAAGTAAAGACGCATAGATTATAGGCCTTTTTGGTTGTCACCTCAGTTCATGGCTTTTTATCAAACACCTCATTTTGTCGACTAATATTTTTTTTTTAGAAACTTTTTTTTTTCTTTTTCTTTCCTGATTTTGCTGATGTCATAGGTCTTTGGGGTTCCATCCTAGACGTAACATCAGAGCTGTAGGTGAATCTGCAGTGCTTAAGGTAAAGTGAAAGGTCAGAGGTCAAGGGTCTCCAAATTGATCGACTGAGAACACCTCCTTTAGAAGTCGGTCAGGCACGTTTCGTAAGAAACCTAAACATCAGCCTCAGTCATATTCTAAAGATGAAAATCGCTACAAGGAGGGAGCAAACACATACAATAGCAGGTAACACTATGGGCTGCCTATTTATAAGATAAACAGATAAAAAACAATGATAATATCCCTTGTTTTAATACACAATATTATTATACTCTTGTCACTCTCTCTTTTTTAAATATATATATATATATATATATATATATATATATATATATATATATATATATATGTATGTATGTATCTTCAGATGGTCGGATGGCTAGTGGACTAACTTCAAACTCTGAAGCTCTGAAGAACAATCAAGTCTTTCTGAAGTCTTTCTGTGTAACACAAAGACCGTAACACGATTCCCATGTTTACGGTATCTACAGAACGGGTGGATCTCACTAGGAAAAGGAACACGTTTATACTACTTGACCATGTTGATGAAGTATAACTGAATGAAAGAATGTACACTTGTTTTTTTTTTTCTCCTTTTTTCAAACAATCAAAATGAAAAATGCATACCTCTGGTTCATTAGCTATAAATGCACTAACTCTAGAACATATTTCAGTGACACTCTCCCAAAACACGTTATTTTTCCAAGACAAAATAATAATAATAATAATAATAATAATAATAATAATAATAATCATCATCATCATCATCATCATCCTTAGAACCATAATGAAAAAAATACCCCAAGAAATTGCTCAAAAATGTCATGAAGAGAAAATAAAAAAAAAGAGCTTTTCACTGACTCTGATTTGGGCGTAGTGGCTTAAACTTCACACGGCTGTCCAGTGTAGACCATTGACCAGAGCTGATGTCACCTGAAAACCAAGGAATGACACATGATCCAAAAAGAGGTTTTGCTGTACAGAGTAGAAACGGATGATTCCGCTGGTTTCATCCGCAGGGAGGCGGGGGGAATGGGAAAAGGGGTTTTGGGGGGGGGGGTCAAGGGGGGATATGGGATTTCCCCCCCCCCCCCCCCCCCCCCCCCGCTGGCCAACGCCTGTAACTCGCACACACCACGTCTGATTTTCATGAGCTGTAGTAGTAGGCAAAGGCTGAGTCCACCATAAAAAGCCGACGAGACACTCGCTTATGTCTTTTCATTTTTTTTTTTTTCCGCTTGCGATCTTTCGGTTTTTCTCTTAGCAAAAATATCATGCAGTCGTTAGTCCCAAACGAACCCTCGGAGGGGGGCATTTTCATGTTTGTTTGTTTTGTTTTGTTTTGTAAGGAAAAGGAAATTCAAACGCTTGAAATGTTTCTCTCGCATTATTCTTAAACATTCAAGTCATTCTATTAATACTTTTTACATCAGAAAAGTCCTTTTTTTTTTTTTTTTAGATGTACACACGGCTGTGTATATAGAAATATAATATATAGAAATATGCATATACATATGTATCAGCTTCTCGTATATGTGTATACATATTTTCCAATTGTATCAAAGCCAATTCAATGTGCTCTCAAAATTATGGCCCTCAATTCCTAGGGGAATGCACATCAATTCACATAGTACAACCAGTAGATGAGGTTGAAGAATCCAAAGGTGATGGGAAAAATGACCCGGGACCATTTGTCAATGGTGCTGACGTCAGTCAGGTTGGGAATTTTCAGCTTCAGCTTGGACGACCGCCTGCGCAGGCGGCAGTTGGCCCGGCTGCGCATGGCGCTGCGGTCCAGCGAGTGGTGGCCGAAACCGTCCCGGGACGCCATGGGCTTCCGGAACTGCACCCCGGAGCTGTCGAAAGACATGACTGAATTCCGGGAGTCGCTGACGCTGCTACCCACGTCGGACGGCATTACCTCGTTGTTCATCTCCAAAGTCGTCAGAAGGATGTTCCCGTAAGCGTCCACCTAAGAACCAATCCAGAAACAGGGAGATCAGTCACCGACACACTGCTGGAACTTCGGGCAATGACAAAGAGTATTCTCTTCTCTTACAACAAAACTGAGCTTCAAAAAATTTAATGCACATGCTGTGATGAGATGGTGTCACATACATACACATACACTAACTTATGTTTAGAGTTTAGAGAACTATTACGGTCGTTGACAGATAGTTTAATGGTATTTACTGGATCAACCGTTTTTTGTTGTTTTTTTTTTTTTCATATGATTGCTAAATGCATGTACCCCGAGTTTTCTTTGTTCCTCGAGATACAGATTTCTTCGTTGTGTATATGACCTGAGGGTGTTGGTTTGAAACGGCGCTGAAATGGAGTCCTTGCGATGTGAAAGAAAAAATGAAGAGAACATTAAAACGCGTAGAAAAACACTAACAGTTAAAAAGCACATTTTTCTTTTTCGTTTCTACTCTAAAATTTACAAAAAAATACATAAACATGAGGTCAACAAGAAAAACGTTTTTAGCATAAGCGTGATGTGCCGTCTCTTAGACACAGAGGCAAGTGGCTTAACTTCATCTGACGGTCACTGCTTTGGTCCCATATTAGTTTGGTTTAAAAAATTGGTGTTTCCTTCACAAATGATTTTTCTTTTCTGTTCTTTTGTTTTTTTTTTGTTTTTTTTTCCTTCTTGAGAAATCGAATCGTATCTGTTGAAGCTGAAGCTTTTTGGGCCAATGCAGCAGATGCAGACTGAAACAAGCCAGGAGCAATAACAACAGGCCAGAACCCGACAAGGGATGACGATGCAGTTTCAATCACAACTTCTGAACAGGATGAATCACGTCTTAATGACAAAATATTAGCCTTGTTCAACTTAAACAAACAAACAAACAAACAAACAAAAAGGTAATCTTTTAAGAGAGAAGCAATGAGCAAATGGGTTTTTGAATGTTCAACACGTGGTGAGATTCAAACGTTTTAGCAACTGTTGAGATTACGTTCAGACACAAATTTTTTTTTTTTGAAGATGTGCATGTGGTATATAATGTAAATATTAACTTGTTAAAAAAAATTGGTTTCTGATAGACACAGATATGAAGAGACAGATGCCAGTTAAGATGCCAACCTGTTCCCTCAGTCGTTTCTCCTCGTAACGCGGGCGTTCGTTGTTGGCTTTGTTCAGTCTCTCGTTGATTTTCTTCTGCTGTTGCGGGCCACGTCCAAAAAACACGTAGTTTACAAAGGCATATTCGAGCAGGGCCAAGAACACGAACACAAAACAGCCCATGAGGTAGACGTCAATGGCTTTCACATAGGGAATCTTTGGGAGAGTCTCCCGCAAGTGAGTGTTGATGGTTGTCATGGTGAGCACCGTGGTGACACCTGTTGAGGAGAACCAATCCAATCAACATTTAGGTCCACAAACATAATTCAGAAATCAGTCCTTAGATTTACGCTTCAGAAAAAAAAAAAAGATTTGCCGACAAGCTATAGGCTAACACTGTTTGAGCAAGTTCTGTTGACGAGAAGAAATGTAGTTGAAACTTACTTTTCACTTCTCTCTCTCTATCAGATGGAGTCTAAATGGAATCTTTAAGTGGCAGTGCAGTTCTTAGAATGTACAACAGGCCAATTGGAGTAAGCAGTTTTTTTTATCCGGGCCACTAAAACGCGCGTGTTGATATGGAAAACCATGTACAGCAAATTTAGTAACGACGGTCTTTAGGACATGACGCTGATCTGGTGTGCTTGAGGATTGGTTGAATGGTCTAAGAGGGGGTGAGCCCTGATTGGACACGTACCCAGGGCTACTCTGGCGGCAGAAGCATCGTAATTGATCCAAAAGGAGACCCAGGAGAGAATGGTGATCAGTATGGAGGGCATGTACGTCTGCAGGATGAAGTAGCCGATGTTCCTCTTGATCCGGAAACTCAGTGACAACCTGGGATAAGACCCTGAGGGGAGAAAGCAAAAGGTAAGCAGAAAAACAAACAAACAAACAGACAAACAAACTTGTTCTTGGGAAGAGAAATCGAGCAGAAGGTGAACAGAGTCACAAGGCTCAAGGTGGAATTTCAAAAGTCGGCACATTTTTTTGGGGGGGGGGGGGGGGGGGTTGTGTAGTCATTTCTTCGTTCGTTCAGATGTAAGGCTTAATTTCCCCAAAGCCGCAGATCCCTTTCCTGGGACAGATTCGATTCCAATTAAACATGGCAGAAAAGTCGCACACACTGCAAATTTTCAGAAAGACCCATCTCAGCAGGCTCCCTCAGAGATCCATCCGAGAGAGAGCGAGAGAGAGAGAGAGAGAGAGAGAAAGAGAATGAGCGCTTCAGCTTTTCTCTCTTTTCTTTTGTCCTCTAAACATCACCGAATAAAAATAATAATAATAATCATAAAAAAAAAAAAAGAAGCTCGCCAATATTTGAAAACATGTTTTCCTGCTCTGTGTGTGTGAAGATAGCGGAAAAAATGTGTATAAAGAAAAAAAAGGAAAAAATGAAAAAGTGTGTGTGTGGGGGGGGGGGGCTTGGAAAGACGAACATCTCTGGAGGAGATAAGTGTGGTGTGAAAGTGCCCACGCAGCGAAATGTCCGGAGCAGAGAGATTAATAAGTGGGGTTGAATTTATTGATTATTTAGATTGTGCTACAGCTTGTTATTAATATCGGAGAAATATCCCAGGTTTGTTGTATTTTTTTTTCTCTTTTTCTCCCCCCCCCAACCCCCCACTTCCCTACGGCACCCGACATTCCGACGCTTCAGCCGCGGTGAAATGTTTACGACTAAGGACGCGCAACAAATTCTGTTGTGGGAGCGTTTGTGTACCGTTTTTTTTTTTATCAGAGACGAAGGGGAGGAATTTTCACGAGGTGCATCAGACTAATTTAAATGGCAATTGACCGGGCGCAACGCACAATGAGGGATGGTCCAATCACGTCCCTGCTTCCTGTAAATCTCCTAATGAATCAATAGCTCTCTGCACATATTTTATCCTAGCCTGTTTGCGCCCCTTTACCATGAATCTAAATAAACAAGAGCACACAAGGGCAAGAGCACTTAAAATGATGGCGACATTTTCTAATTTGATTTGACTCTGTCTTCGTTCCCCAATAACCTTAAATCTCCTATGGCGCGTTAAACCTTTTTTTCTTTTTTTTTTTTTTTGTGCCACATGGGCTAGTTAGCTTCTAACGCTAGTTTAGCAACAACGTTAACCCTCGCACAGCTTTCCCTCAGTTGATGAAACAACGGAACAATGTAAGTAAACAGTTAACAACAACAACAGAAACAACAACAACAACAACAAAAGAATTTAATGCAAAGTGCACACTGCCTAAAATCTGCGTTTCCATTTATTCATACATTTTCACTGGGATAAGCATAAAATATAGCATGTGAGCTATAATAGGCTCCCTACAGTGGCAACCAGCGGTGCAAGAGAAGTCAACAGCTCTCACATGTAATAAACCTCTTTTAAGAGCTCCGTGACCCTCACTTTGGAGAAGATCCCGTAGAGTAATGCAGCTCTGGCATGACGTTACCTGAGATAAACCCAACCTGACCTGTATTAGACCTGTATTAGGTGATTATCTGGGGTAACCTTTGGTACAGAATGCTGTAGCACTGTCAGTCCTGTGATAAAACTCCAAATGGAGCACCTGAAATTGAGGACTTAGTCCAAACCTCATCTGAGGACTAGAGCACATTTGCCTGTGTTAAATCTTCATCTACGCACAATGGAACTCTGTGAAAAAGCTCACCTGGGCACTAAAGGACACCCACCTGTGTTAGATCCCTCTGAGTAAAACTGAGGAAGGTTTAAATTGTGTTAAACCTCACCTGAGGACTGTAGCACTCTCGTCTTTGCTTGGACACTAAAGGATACTTACATGTGCTAAACCTAATTGGGATAGGTATGGTTACAACTTGTGTTAAACCTCGCCTGGGTACTACAGAACTCTTATCTGTGCTAAACTCCCTCTCAGTAAAACGGGTGTAAATTGTGTTAAACCTCACCTGGGTATTACATAACTCTTACCTGTGCTAAACTCCCTCTCAGTAACACGGGTGCAAATTGTGTTAAACCTCACCTGGGTACTACAGAACTCTTACCTGTGCTAAAGTCCCGCACAGTAAAACGGGTGTAAATTGTGTTAAACCTTGCTGGAGGACTGCAGCGCTCTTCCTAGATCAGCTTCATCTGGGCACCAAAGGATTCTTACCTGTGCTAAACTTCACTGGGCATGTACGGTACTAACTTGTCTTACGCCTCACCTGGGTACTACAGAATTCTCACCTGTGGTAAACCTCACTTCCCTGGAGACCAGGCGCAGCTCCACTATGGAGAACTGTGGGAGTTCGAGTTTGTCCACTCCTGTTACAGCCTTGTCCTCGCCCTGCCAGAAGAACACGATGTCGTCTGTGGTGTATCCATCTGCAGGGACAGAGAGAGAGAGGGAAAGAGAGGGGAGGGTAAGCCTTTGGGACACATTGAAGGCAACATACATGTGCATGTGTTGTGTCTTTGTTGGCATTAAACTGTTCCTGTGCTGCAGGTGTCAGTGAATGAAGAGAATGAAGTCAGTTCCTGTTGTTACTATGTAATTACACAGTAATTGTGTATTAATACCAGATCCAGACACAACAAACTTCAGGACTCCTCCCATAATTCCATGAGCCGAATTCCCTCCCCACACATGCAAGCCATGCTTGGAATGTCATGCCTTAACGGAGCATTAATTCCACACTGCCGAGGCTCCTCCCGGGAATATGCTGCATCCCAGATTCGGAATTCCCGTGCTGCGTGTTTTCTATTTTAATTACGGCATGGGCCTGATGTGCGCTGGCAGTTGTTCAGGGATCATATCGTTTTCCTGCCTGGATTAGGATTCATCCTTTCTTAATCACTCTGCCGAGGCTCCGAGGCGGAATGCCCAGAGCTCTCCTCCCTGATTGGTTCACCACACCGGACTCTCTGGGGTGTATATCAACCAGTGACCACTCGTAAAAAAAAAGGTTCCCTGACCACCCGGCCTCTTAGCCTCAGAGAAAATGAAGTTTTCATGAACTAGTTAATACTGTGCTCCACACGTGAATTTGGATGAATTATTTCAGAGTGCACCACTATTGACCAAGTGCACCACTATTGACCAGTTTCCAAGAGAAGAGAAGAGAAGAGAAGAGAAGAGAAGAGAAGAGAAGAGAAGAGAACAACTGACCACCACTTACATTCAAACAAATCAATGTCTTTTTTTTTTGGTTTTCTTAATATGTTTTCATGGAAAATTCCAGAACCCTTTACTACAGCTGGTATTCCTGAGAACACTTAACACCCCAATGGTTTGCCAAACATGTCAGTATTTGCCTTGGGTTCCCCGCGTCAGCAGCAACGTTTAGTCTCCTTTTTTTTCCCCCGAGTCAGGAATTGTGGGAACCTGTCTGAGCTCTGCTGAGATATCTGATGGCAGGTGAGGCCCCCCTGACATACAGGATGGACGGACCACTGGCAAGGCTTCAGAGATACGCAAACCTTCTCAATCTCGCTTGTGTTTATTCATCTCCACCCTTGACCTTCTGGGTCAAAACACCGCCCCTGCTTCTAACTGCATTAGTTACCAATGCCACCCAAAGGCAGGGTGACTTTTAAAGGCGCTGATTTGACTCTGAATGCTAAGTCTAGATCTTTGCGCAGTGCAGTGGAAATGACCATCGAGTTCACAAGTGATAAACAAGACCTACTGGAAGATCGGAGTGTGGCAGAAGGGTTTTAGGAAGCTGAGTTCCAGCCCACAATGCCGTACTGTCTCTTTAAGGACGTCTTAGCGACAAGGAAAAGCAATAGCCCGTAATACTTCGGCAGTAAGCAAAGGAGAAACAGTTACTGACTCTGTGCTTACATAATCAAAGGTCATTCAGTAAAAGTTACATTTTTGCATTTCACATGAGACGGTGAAAGTCGGTTATATCGTGTAGATCTTGCGGTCAGTGCTGAGGTTTTAGTGAGAGATCATTGAGGAAGACTTAGAAAGTCCCACTCAGTGTCTACACTGTTTTATGAGGCGTGTCTGACTGAGATCACGCTCTTCCTCCCAAGTTCAGCAGTTCCCATACAACCATCCAGCCCCATGCACGCTCTCTGTGTTTCTCTCTATCTCTGTCTCTCACACACGCACGCACGCGCACACCACACACACACACGCGCACACTGATATGCTTACAGAGAAAGTAGCGTCATTATAATTTATTAAAGATGCCCAATCTTAAGAATTATTTCACTTTATTTTTTACTTAATAATTGCCCTATTTCCATATTTTGCTGCTTCTTTAAAGTTACAAGTAAGCAGGGCGCACACACACACACACACACACACACACACATTTAAGTGTTTATCTTCTTTGTGATGAGATGACAAGGTTGTATTTTTTATTATTTAAAATAAATTATTTAAATGTAATGATCCCCCCCCCCCCCCCCCCCCCCCCCCCCCCCACCCCCCCCCCCCCCCCCCAACGAGGTTTGACGGTGGTACAATACAATACAAACTCTCAAATCCACTGTTCTGACCGCTCTTAAAATGGATGCCATGCTATGGGGTAAAAATAGAGAAATGACATTAACACTGAAAAGCTGAACTAATGCTGAAACATAACTGCAGGCACAGGGGAGACAGAGAGAGAGAGTGTGTGTGTGTGTGTGTGTGTGTTGAAGAGACTGAGTGAATTAGGGGTAAATGGGTGGAGGGGCGGGGGGGGGGGTGTTTGAACTCACAACTCTCAATTTCCAGAGTGCAGTTCTGTTCATCAAGGGGATACCTCCTTAGGTCCATCATGCAGGCCGCTGTAGTAGTTATTCTGAAGAATAAGAAAGGAGAGACAGAGAGAGAGAGAAAGATAGAGAGTGGGAGAGAGAGAGAGAAGAGAAGGGAGAGAGACAGAGACACACACACCGTTACCTTGGCAACCTGTAGGAAATGGTAGCTTAGCCTTGACTGTGCCATGTGAATTTGTAAACGAGAAATGTTTGGCAGCTGTCGTCGTGTGCGGAGTGAAAGAAAGAACAGAAAGGAAGAAAGACAAGAAAGAGAGAGAGAAAGAAAGAGAAATAGGCAAAAAAGCAATTATTGTTAGACGAGAGCTCTGTGTGTGTGTGTGTGTGTGTGTGTGTCTGCGTGTGCAGTTTTTTTTGGTATCTGTTTTGAGGGAGGAAAGCGAGGGAGGCGGAGGCAGGGGGCAAAATGAACCAATCACTGCCTTCTATATTCAGCAGCATTCTAGAGTCTGCGGTAAAATGAAATCTTCAACTGCAGAGCTTAGCTTTTTTTTCTTTTTTTTTTTTTTTCTTTTTTTTTCCCTCTCTGTGCCATGACGCTGAGATAAAATCATCAGATGCTATCTCCTCTGAGACAGATCTTTCCCTCCGAAACGACCCCTTCTTCTTCTTCTTCTTCTTTTTTTAACATACGGCTCCTAATCAGACTAATATGTGATGGGAACCATTCGTTTTTTAGCGTGGGGCCACGCCAGACCACCCATTGGTTGACTCCTCACACAAAGCCGACCGGGGTGACGTTTTGTGAGGCAGTTAGACTGTAACGTGATGAGGTTTGCTGTACGCGAACATGAGCTTAAAGGTGGTTTACAATGACTTTACTTCATGAAGAGAACATGGAGATGTATTTCATATTGCTAATTAACTATGCGATATTACAGAAAAGATATACACTTTTCTGCCTTGTTTGCACCACAGAGAGAGAAAGAGAGAAAGAGAGAGAGAGAGAGAGAGAGAGAGAGAGGAGGAGGATCCTTGGTACGAGTGAAAACAATCAGGAGAACAGTCAACTTCTTGTGGTCTGAGGTCAGGATGAAAAGGTGAAGTGGAAATATAATGACCTTATTTGGGCATTGATACAATATTTAATATTTAAAAGTCTTGCTAAACATCAAAAACAACTTCATATCAAACACAGATGAGGTGCCATCCAGGGCAGAGAATCTCGACATGGTACCTTTGAAAGGTTTGGTGGCCAGGTACTATAAAGCTCCGCCCCTCCATGTGTCACACAGCCAATAATATGTCACGATTTAAATATTATAGTGAAGTGTTAAGTGTTAAGACATTTGCCTAAAGTTGTTAAGAGGTACAAAACAAGTTGGTCAATTGAGTAAGACGAATTAGATGCAACAACAAATCCGCACAACCTAAAAATCCACACTCTGAAAGAACATATGTACTGAAACCATATTAATGCAACGAAACAGCACGACATACGTCTGATCAGCATTAAGACACAAATGACAATATCAAACACATTGGATACCAGTAAATCAGTAAATCAGTGACAGAGGACTTGCATAATCGATATGATAAACCAAAATGAAAAGTCCCATCAGTAATTAACGCTACACCGAGAACAGCAGTCAAGCTTTTTGTGGAGTGAGCCAAGCCCTGGAGACATCACTCGAACGCATTAATCAACCTGTCACTCGACACTTTTTTTTTTTTTTTTTAACCGAAACGTCCTGTCCTTGACACGCAGATGGTCCGAACTCGTCGTGTGTCCTAATAAACTTTAGGAACTGTTGGGAAGTTAGCGGAGCCCGCGGCCGAGATGGAACATGCTTCTCGCGTGTTTCAGGCTAATGGAAAATGCTAATGAGAGATGCCCGTGAGTCGTATTCACGCACGCGTGCGCGTGTGCGTATGTGTGTGTGGGCCGTGTGTCAGTTGCGGGCTGCCGTTTTTCATAAACGCGTGTGGTCCAGGTGAATGCGCGTACGATGTACATAACATTCAATTTCCATAAATCCAGGAAACGCAAGCGGACGCCTCACGTTGCCGATGAGTTGTGAGGGAGTCGCTGGGAGTTTAACAGAACATATTTACTAGCGCGGCACATTTCTGTAATTACATTTGTGATGTTAAATCATAGTGACCCCCCCCCCCCCCCACACACACACACACACAGGTTGTCCGCAACGCCTTTCGTAAATGAAATAGAGCTTGCCAGTTTGGCAGAATAGGGCTGGGGAGTGGGTGGGGTGGGGAGTGGGGTGGGCGGGGGGGTTTGTGAGGGGCGAGAAGTAATTGAGTTTCAAATCACCTCCCTGTGTCAGATGTGCTCATGCATTCTCAAGAAGATCCTGACAGGTACACAAGATTGTGTGTGTGTGTGTGCGTGCGTGCGTGCGTGCACACGCGCGCGTGTGTTTCTTATTTTTATGTAGGACCTTCATTTACATGGAATC
>NC_044510.1:14406613-14424113 GCF_902362185.1 Chanos chanos
AGGAAGTGGATACAAGGTGTGACATTCTAAAGCGAAAAGCATGTGAGATGGTAGGTCAAAAAAAAACAACTGAGGTTCTACAAAACAAACTAAAGAAGGTTCTCTCTCTCAACAGAAGTTCGTTGGTTTGGGGGGGTGGGGGTGGGGGTGCGGGCTTAATCCACGTGTTAGTGTCCCATTTCGTGGGAAAGAAGTCACGTACCTCGACTGAGTCTAAAAACAGTCTTCTCATATGCTTTATGCATTATTAGCACTTTGCTTTTTTTTTTTTTTTGACGCCAGACTGTCTGATGCTTTAACAAACGTCTGGAGTGTACCTCAAATAGAAATCTTTCCGTACAGACATCACG
Source organism: Chanos chanos (assembly GCF_902362185.1). Taxonomy (NCBI): domain Eukaryota; kingdom Metazoa; phylum Chordata; class Actinopteri; order Gonorynchiformes; family Chanidae; genus Chanos; species Chanos chanos. The sequence continues at coordinate 14,406,964 of NC_044510.1, forward strand.
CTTTCTGTCTCCTACCTGTGATTTTGCAGACAGAGAGCCAAAGAAACACAATCAGAGCATTCCTTGAGGCTAAAGAAAGCCCACGAAAAACCTTAATGCCTACGTCAGCGATGGTTACAAGTTGTGTCTGAGTTCTTTTCAAGCAAAGTCTGTCTGCAAGCATCTTATTAAATTATCTCATGAAATAACAACATGTTTTTTTTTTGTAATTCAATACTGGTGTCTGAGTGCCATGGTTTTTGTTACTTTTTTTTTCTAAATAAAGGTTGCCAATATTATCATTTAAAGTTACTTTACAATGTTATTAAATATCATTTTCCCCCCCACGTTGTTGCAGAACTTAATACCGTTGCAATAGCTAAACAGAATAGACATTAAACCAGCTGTAGCTTTAAGCAAGAGCTGCTAAAGTCCTGTTATTTTTTCACACCACCGTATAATTAGTTGGAACTCTAGAGACTGATGTCTATAAACTTAACAGGTGCAGTGCATATTTCAGCCAATCAGAAACAAGTAGTGGTTAGTAGAGGTGAAATCCTGTTGGACTTGGGGTTTCGAGAACCCGAGCTGTGAGACTCTTCCCTTAAAGTCATCGGTGACGCCGACAGGATGTACGCCGGGTTCACAGTACCTTAGTCCGTAGAGAACGGTGCCGTCGGGGTGAAGCCGGATCATGCGGTTCTTCACCGTCACGCCGTGGAGGAAGGACTTCTTGTCGTTGAGGAAATAAGTGTCGGGGAGCCAGAGCTGGTCGGCCACGCGGTTGTCCAGCGTCAGGTTCAGAGGCATCTCGGAGTAGGCCAAACGCTTGTCCCTCCAGCTCTGCTGGAAATACATTGTGATGGTGTAGTCCTGGAGGAGAGAGAGAGAGAGGAGAAAAGAAACACCTAAGGTCAACCCTTACCTGAGAAAACCTTCTGAAAGAACTTCAACAGGCTACGCTTCCTTGGTACGACAATCAGCTTCTGTTTCCCACCATTCGACTTAAAGCAGTATCTGTCGTGTTACTTAAACCTATTTCGTGGCTGAAAATGAAAAAAAAACCACGGGAACCTTGGTGGAAGGGCATGTGATGTCGTCGGGGACTGGGCCGTTTGACGTGGATAACTGAATTAGAACCTCATTATTCTGAAACCACAGAGTGAGCCGGCTCTACCTGTGGAGTTATGAGACGGTGGGTTCAAGGTGACAACCCCCCCCCCCCCCTTTTTTTTGGCAGGTTTTGCACTATTTTTGAGATACCGCTGAGCTTACTTGAGGGATGCTAATGAGTCCTCGAAACGAGACCAATCAGATACTCTGTCTCTCTCTCTCTCTCTCCCTCGTAGACGTGCACGACCAAGAGCGAAAATTATTATCCTTCATCAAAGCGCCTTGGGTCGCTGTGTGATCGTGTGAGCACTTTCAATAAAGCAGCATCAGAAATGACCGATACCGTAACTGCTCATCGGTACAGCTTAAGGCATTTCAAGGTGGACACCTTGAGTTACTCTATCAGACAGTTTTGCCATAATACATCTTAGCCTGGCAAACTGGCGCAGAGAACCCATATGACAAAAACAAAAAACTCCGCATGAGGGTCATTGACAAGTCAAATCATGTACTTTCTCAGCGGCTGTGCTGAGGACAGGAGAGACTTTCAAATAACTACGAAAGCGAATACACTCCCGAACCCTGTACAGTTTGGAGCTGTGTGGGGGAAACCTTGATCCTATAGAGGTATAAGGGAATGCAGGGTCTAGCTCCAACCCAATACAAACACGTGTTATTGCCGATAATCAAAGTCTTATGGGTGCCCGGATGTCAGATTCAGCTTTGTCATATGGTGGTTTGAACAACTTGACGTCAGGGTCATCCCCAATGGAGACAGAGTCATTTGGTTTTTCTAGCCCTGCTCTTGCTGCCCAAAGCTCCCCATGTCTTAGGTCTCTCCCTGCTTTCCTCTGACACAGCTAATTAACCTGATTTACCTAATCATTTACCTAATCAAGGGCTTGTTGATTAGCTGATGAGTAGAATTAGGAGTGCCTGAACTGTCAGAAAAGTGTGTCACAGTGGCCCGATCCACTTTTTTTTTTCTCACACTTTTTTTTTTGTTGTTACAAATACACTGAACTTTTCTGGATCAAACTGCGGCAATGAGGTTCAGGTCTCGAGTCAGTAACACGCCGTGGTTTTGAAAAAAAAAAAAAAAAAGAAAGAAAGAAGGAAATCCTTCATATGTGCAAGCGAAACACGTAAAAAGAGAAATCGTCTTGTGAAGACCATTAAATACAAATAAAAATAAGTAAAAATAAAGTTACACCACTGTCTAATGACCGACACGAAAAGCCTTTAATGGATCAGATCAGGTTTATGTGACTAGATATGACTGACGATATCTTAAGAGATAATACGGAGGGGAAGAGTTGGACTTTTGCTGATTGGTCATTTGTACCATCAGGTCATATGTCGTAACTGTAAGGGTTAAACGTTTTCCCTCCTACCTGTTTGAAATGTGGGCTGAACATCTACACGGCCGTGTTAAAAATCAAACCCGGGAAACCCGGGCCGGAGCTTTTCTCAGATCTCTGTTGAATGTACTAGTGAATAACTTCACGATCTATTGTCATAAAATCTGATATAAACATAATCAACTTTGTTTTGGGAGGTTCGCTCGTAGTACTCGGGTAACAGAGGTAATAGTGTGGTATTCAGAAAGTTACCCACAAGACATCTCTGGAGTGAGTGGTTCTGAGTTTTCTCTGTTTGGTTTATATTACTGCTCTGTTACTTATGGTGGAAAGGGTGTTAGTTGTTTCTGTATCCAACATTTTATCATTTATTTACAAAATTAAACGTTAAAAACGTAATATAAACATTTACGATATTAAGGTACTGCAGAACAAAAAAAAAATGGATGATCATTTCACAAATACTCGCACGTGTGCAATTAGATATCTGGTCCTCGCAGACCGTGGATCTTCGCTGCTTATTTTTCATGCCGTCTTTCCTCAGAGACGATTTGTTATTGTGCAACCTTGTAGTGTTCTGATTTAGCACCGAACTCGGTTTTCCTCTTTCTCAGCGCAGCTTCATCGTCCAGGGAAAGGAACGTAACATAAAACATCAGATAGAAGTTGCTGTGTCTTCAAAACGTCAAAGTACAAAGAAATTTCAACAGCAAAATTTGTGATGAATAAATCAAAGAGCTGTTACTTGAGCTTGAAAAAAAAAAAGAAAGAGGAAGAAAAAAAAAAGGGACGAAAAGAAAACAACTTTATTCTTGAGTGACTACTTCTAACAAATTAAAACTCAATCTGCTTCAGGAGTCAGGCTGGAAAACCTCCAGCGGACGAAAATGGAGGGACTGCGTTTGGACGAAAAACAAAACAGAATATCTTCTGCCCCTCTATATATTCAGCACCGTATTTCTCTCCCTCTTTCCCTCTCTCTCTCTCTTACTCACTTGCTCTTTCTCTCTCACTCGCTCTCTCTCTCTCCCTTACTCAATCCATCCCTCTCTTTCTCTCTCCCTCTTACTCAATCCACCGCTCTCTCTCTCTCACTCTCTCTCCCTTACTCAATCCATCGCTCTCTCTCTCTCTCTCTCTCACCCGCTCCCTTTCTCTCCCTCACTCAATCCATCGCTCTCTCTCGCTCTCTCTCACCCTCTCCCTCTCTCTCCCTTACTCAATCCATCCATCTCTCTCTCTCTCTTTCCTCCTTTCTCTCTTAAGTCCTTCCTGTAGTCCTCCTGCTTCTTTACTTGCTCTGTCTCGGTCTCTCTCTCTATCTCTCTCTCTCTCTTTCTCAGTACAGGATGAGTCAACGTTTGCTGGCATGTGAGCCATGTGAAATAAGAGAGAGAGAGGAATTTGGCCACAGTGTGATGTCATCACTGTGACCCTGGCCATATTGACTTTGCTTAAAGACACATCAACACGACAACGCAGCCACGAAGAGGAACTGCACAGACAGACTGTCTGTCCACAACCTTATGAAATCATTGGCTGTATGATTAATTCTAAGGTAAATAAGTTAGTCTTTCCAACACAGTGAAGGTATGTTTTCAAATGAGCCGAAAGAGACTAATTGTTTTAATAGGACACGTCTGAGAGACTGACTGAATGAAAAATGACTTACAGGAAGACAAGACCATACTTGTAGATGTTTTGAGAGAGAGAACAATTTATGAAAAGTGTCTACAAAAATGTCTTGAAAGGTGTTTTTGTTGAAACAAGAATTTTTTTAAAGACAACTGTAACGATACTTGTGCAGAAAAAACGGTGAATGTCGAAAACGCCTGATGAGGATAATCTTGCAGTTCACAAATTCAAATCAAGAAGTTAATCAACCTGTTACAATTGAACGGTGTCACGTGTGACAGTGTGGAGCGACAGGACTAGAATCCCCACTTTAAATTCCTCATTTCCATTATATTCAATTATCTTCAAATGCAACACTGCGATTTTTTTTTTAATGATTGTTAACTTGTTTAGCATTAACTGCTTATCATGCTAAAGACAAAGGGCCTCCATTCTGTTGAAAGATCACAGACAAACAAAATGGGAATTCATTTTTAAAATAAACAAAGAAATGACTAAGAGGAGGCACAAATGAGGAAAACGTTTTGAATCGTAAAAATTAAAAAAAAGTGTCGCGTGTTTATTTAAGCGTGAAACAGTGGGGTGCCAGCTGCTGACACAAGATTTAGCGTGGAACACTGCAACGCTGCACCAAAAGCTAAATCGCGTGTCTGCAGGGTATGAGGCTAAAACATGAGATGCTAACACACACCTGCAGTACTAGCCTCACAACATAAACACTGTAATGTTTTCGAGGGAGAGGAATTCATAGTGAAGGAACGCGTTAGTGTTACTGGTCAACAGTTAGTGAAGCGGTTGAATCACATGCTGAGGGTGTTACTCAGAACAAATGGATATTCCATTTGTTTCATCCACAGTGAGCTGAAACGAACGCCGCTAATACAAACGTGGCATATCAGAAGCACCCTAACGGCGTCACAAAACTCCTGTCCGATGAGCAGCAGCCGTCTTGCCTTACCGGTGTCGAGTTCCTAAAGTATGAAACTAAAAGTGTAAGTGCGAGACTGTGGGGTTTGACACATTCTCAGCGTTTCGGGTTTTGTCAGAATGCTCCGTCTCACGGGTCTGCGCGTGAGAGACGCAGGGTTTTTATTTTAGCCTGGTGAAAGAAACGCTGTCTCAAAGAAATGTGCGTGAAATGTGATGACGAGAACAGGCGGCATGCCAGAACTCTCTCTCTCTCTCTCTCTCTCCCTCTCCCTCTCTCTTTCTCTCTCTTTCTCCCTGCTCCTCATGAGGTCACCCCCTGCCTTAGGCCACATTGGGAACTGCGGGCCCCCAGAGGGGCAGTAATTCCAGCTGTCCAATGGCGGCGTGCCCCTCCCCGGTCTCACGAGGAGCTTGTAATCTCGCTGTCCTGACCGTTCAGTCTAGCCCTCTCTCATAAAACGCGGAAGTCCTTGGCTTCTCAGTCTTTGCCGAAGATGAATATAGGGACGTGCCTGCGGCAGGTCTCCGAGGTGAGCCGTTTGCGTCGGAATATCGATATAACGATGACACAAGGACACGAGGTCCCCTGATCAAACCGTGTCTCAAGGAAAACGTCTAATTTGTTTTTTTTGATGGCGTTGTGTTCTCTTCGTAAAGAGTTTATGAAGGCCACGAGGCGTGTCGCAAAGTTCACCCGGTGAGACAAACTTGATTGGCCGCCTGCATTATAAAAGCAGCGTTCAGAGAGTCTTGAAGAGGGACAGACCACGTTCAGCGTCTCGTTCCTGGGGAGATGGATTGACTATGCTAGGACTTTAAAACTTTCGCATTACCGTAAATCATGACCAAATACAATTTATTTTAATAATGTTACAACAGCTTTGGAACCTAAATAAATATTTGTGTCATATGTGACTCCACGGCTTTTAAAAACAGCTTGATAAAAGTTGTGTTTGTTTGAGGACCCATTGGTAAATAAAGTGTGTTTCAAAGGTATTATTATTGGAGTTGTATGAATTTTGCCCTCTGTCTCACTGTAATAATTAAAATGACTGGTTTAAGTTATTGCTCTAAACATGTTTCACATAAAGGTGCTTTTTAAAAGACTTTTTAATCCTGCTCCCAACCATCAGTTCATGGAAATTTACACATGCATATGTCTGTTTAGAATTCCATATTGCTGAATATATTTGTTCTTTATCAATAAATCTAGGAAGAGATCTGAATTTAATTACAAAATAAGAGTATGTGATGTATTTGTTCCACTAAAAAAGATTTAGTGATAATTTCTGTATTAAATTAAAGGGTCAAACTGAACAACAGAGACCAATATGTCCCTTCACATTAAAAAAAAAATGTACTGAAATCTCAAATCTGTCATTTTGAGAACTTTAATTTGGAATTTAGAGCTAAACTTCAACAGATGTGTTTATTCGTAATGTGGATTTCTCTCGCTCTTAAATGAGAAGTAGATAGATGGATGTTTGGAGAGAGAAAGAGAGAGAGTGAGAGAGAGAGAGTTTCATTGTTGTAACTCACCATGTTGACCTCCGAGATGGAGTCAATGCTGGCGATATTGATGCTCATTCCCACAACGACAGGAGGACCTGGTTAAGACGAGAGTAAGAGAGAGAGAGAGAGAGAGAGGGAGAGAGAGAGAGAAATTTAGTGCTGTCACTTATGAAATTCCCAGATATCCTCTTTTGGTCTGGTCAAGGACACAGCGTGCAGTGCTTTTACGTTGATGCACATTTCACTCATGGCACGGCGCCTTGAAGATGTACGTCAGGAATCCAAAAATACTGCGTGTTGGCACCTGACAGAAAGCCGTTTTTCTGGTCATGGATCAATAAGTGTAGATGAGTAGCGTGTTTCTCAGATCCATATTAAACCCTCGGAAGTCAAGCTTTTGGCAGACAGTTGGGCAGCATATAGTGAATGTACATAAGTACATGCCCTGTGGATGCTCCTGGCATCTTAGTGTGTACCCATGCTTAATGTACTTTTTTACTGACTTGAACTGACTCAGTTCAGATAATTAGTCCAAACGAACTTTTCTATGCCAGTCCACCACTGTACTTTACAGACAGTGGACACTATGTGTGTATGTGTTATTACTACACTTTACACTACTTTACAGGAGCAGACAGTGAAACACTATGTGTGTATGTGTTATTACTATACTTTACACTACTTTACAGGAGCAGACGGTGGACACTATGTGTGTATGTGTTATTACAACACTTTACACTACTTTACAGGAGCAGACAGTGGATACTATGTGTGTATGTGTTATTACTATACACTACTTTACAGGAGCAGACAGTGGACACTATGTGTGTATGTGTTATTACTATACTTTACACTACTTTACAGGAGCAGACAGTGGACACTATGTGTGTATGTGTTATTACTACACTTTACACTACTTTACAGGAGCAGACAGTGGACACTATGTGTGTATGTGTTATTACTACACTTTACACTACTTTACAGGAGCAGATGGTGGACACTATGTGTGTATGTGTTATTACTACACTTTACACTACTTTACAGGAGCAGACAGTGGACACTATGTGTGTATGTGTTATTACAACACTTTACACTACTTTACAGGAGCAGACAGTGGATACTATGTGTGTATGTGTTATTACTATACACTACTTTACAGGAGCAGACAGTGGACACTATGTGTGTATGTGTTATTACTACACTTTACACTACTTTACAGGAGCAGACAGTGGACACTATGTGTGTATGTGTTATTACTATACTTTACACTGCTTTACAGGAGCAGACAGTGGACACTATGTGTGTATGTGTTATTACTATACTTTACACTGCTTTACAGGAGCAGACAGTGGACACTATGTGTGTATGTGTTAAATTGGGTCTGGATATGTGAGTGTTCCCGTCTTGGTCTATTGGGTTTACAGTTCAATTCCATGTGGCCTTTTTGGAGCTCGACTCCACCTCATTACCAGTGGCTGTGTGCTCCTCGAGCACTCAGGGCCGTCCCTGGTGACCAAGCCAGAGGAAAATGACTCTCCGTACAGAGAGAGGAGTGTTTCCACTGTGCTGGTCCCCAGAACAGCTCTCGCTGCTCCTCACACTGCAGTCTGTGCACAATTTAACACCAATAAACCAAGGACTGGAAGCAGCACAACGACGGTCTGGCCAGAAGACGGCACAGGACTTAGCTGTAATCAAGGCAAAATCAGTCATGTTTTCATATTTTCACCCCCTGCCCTTTCATAATCACTGTGTATTACAGCTAAATGCAGGAAGCCATATCAGCCAAAGCCAACACAACCTGCATATGTATGTGTGTGTGCGCACGTGTGTGTGTGTGTATGTGTGACAGAGAGAAAGAGAATGTGTTTCAGAGCTCCCTTTATTTCCCAATTGCCTTCTCTCTCTCTCTCTCTCTCTCTCTCCTTCTCTCTCTCATTTTTTCTTTCCAATTGTAATATCTCTGGATGTGGTAGGGTGTCCTGAGTCAGCACTGACAGAAAAAAAGGTAAAAAAAATAAATAAAAACAAGATAAGCCATCAGCCAAGCTGCTGCAGCCAACAGCAATGTAAAGGCGTCCAGCATTTCCCGTAGCATCGCATCTCTGTCTGGTCCGCACAAAAAAAAAAAAAACATACGTTATTATTATTATTTTTTTAAACGCAATCAAAAATGCCCACAATCATCAGACCAGTGAGAGGTCAACAGAGGTTTAGAGTCATGTGAAAAAAACAACAACAACAAAAAAAAAAAACCCAGAACAAAATAGCAACAACAACAACAACAACAAAAAACAACAACTGCGTTTCTTTGAAGTACCCTCGGGATGACTAATTTACTAAATTTGGCATTTGCCTGAGCTGCGAGGATTTAGTCAGCCAACTCCAGATCTCGGCCTCCGGGGAAAGCTTTAGCAGTCATTAAAATCACGGATATTAGAATAAATCGCCAGGGACCTCCGTTCCCATAAGACGGAGTCGCGGCTGTGTCATGCGCGCGCGTGGAGAGGGGAGATGTCTATAGGAACGGCTTTTTTTTTTTTTTTTTTTGAACAGAAGTCAAATGCAGATATACATCAAGGCAGTGTTGCTGTGCCACGGCCCGACGTGTTCTCTATCCTTCAGTGAGCACGGGGAAGCATTTCTGCCTCTGCGTCTGTTCAATTTCATTACGTCATCTCTAAAGCAAGCTAAAATCGAGGAACGCGGTAATAATATGGGTTACGGGTATAGCGAACGAAACAGGACAAACAAATGAACAAAGGACAAAACACTGAAATGTAACCACAGAACGTGGAAAACCGTATTCGTAATATTTGTATTAGTTAACAAGACAAGAGGGAAAAAATACAGTCAATTGTGATTTTCTTGACTCATTGCTGTACAATGGCTATACATTTATTTCAGTACAATGGAAAAAGGAATATCAGTGACGTGAGTCGGGTTTGAATATCAAGACTGAGAGAAACAAAAACAACATGTGTTTGTATGCCGTCGTTCTGGGCAAACCATAGCCTAAATGAAAGAAATCCTTCAAAATGCGTAGCCTTAGCTGAACCCAGAGTCTGTGTTTTGCTTTAAGTGAGGCTGCATAGGTCATTGCTGGCACGTGGCAACATCGGGTCACTAAGGAGATGAGTGGAACATGGCAGCCCGAGAGCGGCGTTAACCCGTTGTTGGGCACTGCTCTGTCCAACTCTCCCTGTTTCACTCACCAAGTTGTTTTAAAAACAACCCAAAGTAGCCAGACACCTTAAGGCATTGAGAATGTTGTCTTTCTTCTTCTTCTCTCAAAAGGCTTTCACATATACAGAAAACTGAACAACAGTGTGTACAATACATTCCAAATTAAGCAGGTTTTTCACTGTTGCAGTATTTGGATAAGTGGCTTAGATAATGGGTGAGTGAATGACTGAGTATTTGGTATTAGATAATGAGTGAGTGAGTGAGTGAGTGAGTGAGTGAGTGAGTACTTGGTATTAGATAATGAGTGAGTGAGAGAGTGAGTATTTGGTATTAGATAATGAGTGAGAGAGTGAGTATTTGGTATTAGATAATGAGTGAGTGAGTGAGTATTTGGTATTAGATAATGAGTGAGTGAGAGAGTGAGTATTTGGTATTAGATAATGAGTGAGCGAGTGCTCGGTATTAGATAATGAGTGAGTGAGTGAGTATTTGGTATTAGATAATGAGTGAGTGAGTGAGTATTAGATAATGAGTGAGTGAGAGAGTGAGTATTTGGTATTAGATAATGAGTGAGTGAGTGAGTGAGTGAGTATTTGGTATTAGATAATGAGTGAGTGAGTGAGTGAGTATTAGATAATGAGTGAGTGAGAGAGTGAGTATTTGGTATTAGATAATGAGTGAGTGAGTGACTATTTGGCATTCGATTTACGAGGAGCTGTCCAGGGTCCTGGAGTCATGAGCAGCGTGATCATGATGTCATTTTTTAAAGAACCACCCACCATTTTTCACGTTTTACTGAGATCTAGAAAACAGCTTGTATCTCATGATGCTTTAGACATGGCAGACACCCTTGACATTAGCATTCTCTCAGCTACATTAATATTTCAGGCAAGCATTTTAACAACAAAATAGAGCAGCCCTTTTTTTACTCTGTGTAATTCACTGAGCAAAAGACCAAAGAGGGCTTTTACTCAAGTGTATTAGGTTTGGCTTCACTGAACACAAAGGCCAATCGAAATGTAATCCATGGTTGAGCAGAAAAGACCATGGCCCCTGTATTTAAAATGTGTTTAGTATATGAGAAATTCTTTAGCTCATACAAAACTGGTGATATGGTTTGAGATTGGTCAAGGCATTTGTGAAGCATCAATCTTTGGTCTTTTTTGGATACACCCATGCCAATACGGTTACCATAGCGGAAATGCGGTTTCTAAATCCGTCCCGAGTTAAATGTTTGTGCCTAGAGAGATGAAGAGTGCGGAGGTATATTTTAGGATACGCTTTAATGATCGTTTAATGGCTTACTTTTTCCACCCAAGTTGACGTTGTTTTTCAAAACTCTTTCACGGTGATATTAAAGCCCTGACTCAGTCCATTACTTCGGCCCATGCCAATCCCCCCAACACTTACTCAAAAATAGACCCCTGCAAACCACGACCCCTTCCTCCAACCCACTCATCCAACCCCTCCCTACCACCACCACCACCAACAATGACCACGTTCCTTTCACTGCTGATACTGAAATATTAACCAGCCAGGAGACTTGACAGAGGGGCCCCATACCCACTCTCTTTCCATCCACCCCGTCCTCTGTCTGCTTTGCCTCTCTCTCCCTCTTACCATGTTTCTGCGGAAACTACTTTCGCCCGAGTCTCCCAATTGCACCACCTCCTCCTACCCAACCCTGGTATGTTGACATGGCAACCTGCTGCACTTTTAAATGTCCCTGTAGCTTCATCCTATTCCCTTTCTAAAAGAGAGAGAGACAGAGAGATGGAGAGAGAGAGAATTAGAAGGAGAAGGGGCGGAGTGCAGCCATTTTCCACAGCCTTTTGTGAAGGCAACCAGTAACAATTTTCCCAGGAGATGTCAGAGTACATTCGTCCACTACTTGTGAACTCTCTCAGATCTCTCGCTCTCCCTCTCTCTGCATATATTTGACCTGGCCTCCAAGTGGTGACTTTCTCAAAATAAAACCACTTACCTGCATCTGCTGTGCCTCACTGAAAGCTTATTTAGACCCCCCCCCCCCCCCCCCCCCACACACACACACACATACATACACCCCCTCTCGAAACCTGCCCCCACCATCAACCATCAACCCACCCACATCTTAAAGCCAAGCTCCTAACCCTCATGCCTTGCATCTTTTCCCATCCCATGAGTAATTGTATCGCGACAGGGCACATAGCCTTCAACTCTGGAAATCGCCGGTGTTGTCAGTGTGCTGCGTTTGGCCGACGCCGCGACAGCGTGTGAAGAACGTAGCCAAGCGATGCATTCGGTATTAACACATCAGTAGCTGTCAGCGTTTTGTAGGAACTTTTCTCGATAAGCCGGAGTTAAACCTCAAAGGGCGCCGACCCCATGCCGCTAACTGAAGTCGCTCTTCAACCCCTTTGCTTCCTCGGGCAGTCACTCTGTCCAGCCGAGACGCGTGACACCGGCCAAGATTGATGGTCTGCATTAAATTAAGAGGGTGGAGGTGTGTGTGTGTGTGTGTGGGGGGGGGGGGGGGGGGGGGGGGGGGGGGTGTTGGTTGTGTGCCAGTCTGTCTTGGATCTTAGCAGACGCCTGCTGTTGTGGAGAGACAGGGCCTGAATGAAGCGCTAGCTTTGCTAATGCTTTTGGCATGCTGCTGTTGTTTTTTTTTAAACCCCAAAACAAGAGTGGGAATTGGTGTTCTTAATCTAAGCCTGAACTCTTGTTCAGATCTTGGTCTTTGATTGTGGATAACGACAATCTGTTAAAAATCCGTTAGCACGAGCAGGTGCAGCTTAGAGGAATTAGCGCTGGCTTCTGAAGATAACTAGCATGTCGCGCATTTGCATGTTATATGTTTTCAGTGGGCTCCCAGAGGACAGACATCAGCATTTCATGCTAACAATCAATAAAAGTCCATGTGTCTTGGTCCGGCGTATGTACTAGCGCTATCGTGGGCAGCTAGCGATCAGCAAAACCTTAGTAGTCAGTGCTGTTCTTCATTCAGGTGGCTCTTGTCAAACTGCAAAAGCCTTCAAAAACCTAAGAAAGTACTTTCGTCACTCCTGGGTCAAATAGCTATTTGAGTAGTTAAAATGACAGGGCCTCGTCCCAGTTCCCCTCGATGCTCCCTTTCCTCGTGACCTTGCTCTCTCAAAGAGCAGGATAAGCGGTAGTTTTGATGAAGGCTCTTTGAGGCATTCATGTGATGTTTGTTTTGGTGTTTGCCTCAGTAATACCAAACCTACTAGTGTTTTTCTAACTGTAACAAAGTAGAGAAGAACACCAGCACAGGAGCCATGTAATAACATTGGGAAGCAGCCTAGTCATTCAGATACATTTGCACTGCAGATAACTGATCATTGGTACATCTAGCGTTTTCTGTATCCCATGAGAGTCTCTTCAAATTGACAAATCTCCCGTATATACTGATTGGGGAAGAACAGAGACAACTGCACTGCAGAGAGTGCATATCTTAGAGCATTATGGGTACTAAAGTGCAGAATGTGCCTTAAATCCAAATTTGGTCGAATCACTGGAATCATTGCTAGTTAAATGAATGATTGGTACGACCAAGTTGCCGATGTGTACCTGTGTCTCAAAGAAAAAAACAAACAAACAAACAAACGAACAAAAAAGAGGGTGATAAATCCACAGTATCTGACTCTCAGGGTTCAGGGGTTGTTTAACCCTGTCCTAAGGGTTCCAAATGTCCTACGAAGGAATACATACAGACACACACACACCCCCCCCCCCCCCCCCATCCCCGTGTTAAGTTCGCTATATCACGTTCATTGAAAAGTTATCCACTCTGGGAAGCACAATCCAGCACCATCCCCAAGGCTACTCTGACCGCACAGAGTGGGGTAAGGTGGACATGGGTGGACACGGGAGGATGTGTGGAGATGTCCAGAAATCCATTCTCCCGCAACACCTCTGTCATTGTTACATTCATTATCCATAACGGTGTTTCCCCAAACCTCTTATTCCTTAAAACGTCGCACTGTCTCGGTTTATTGATAGTTTTTTCGTTTTTCTTCACCCCCAAATCCTGCCTTTCGCTCCTTTTCTTTTTCGCTCTGTTTTCTCTCTCTCCAGATGGTCCATCATCTGTGTGCGGAGTTAAATGACTAATTTACGGCAGGTGGCCTCCGGAGAGGTGCTGACTCTGTCCTCTTCGCCGGCTTTGTGTTCCCACCGGTGCTGCCCCCCCCCCCTCCAGAAAAAACAAACAAACAAATAAAAAAAACGCCCCCCCCCGAGAAAAAAAACCCCCTGCACAGTCACAGAGATCCTGTCCCACCAGAATCTTGGGCCAGAGCAAACGCAGCGGAAAAAAAAAAAAACGAGGGAGAAAACAAGAAGAGGAAGAACAACGAAAATAGCAAAACTGCGTGGAGGGTCTCATCCCAGGCCCCAGTTCTCAAGAGGGGGTGGGGGGGTGGGTGAGTACTCAGCCTGGTGGTCCTCTGTGAGTAAGCTGGCCCGACGTAGCAGTGCCCCCCCCCCCCCCCCCCCTCCACTGCGCAGGTAATGATGGCAGTGCTAATGCCTTGCATTCTTCTTGGGCCTTTTTTTTTGCTGTTGAGGAGTGTAGAGGATGGGGACGGGGGGGGGGGGGGCGGTCTTGAGTCCAACAGTTAGCATGAGCCGCTATGATGTATTGTTTCGGCTTAAGCGCGTGCTGTTGAGGATTTATTGCACCAATTAGTTAGAGGGGCTGATCTGAGATCACCGTGTTTGGGACTGTAGAATCAGCAGGCTTAAGTCAGCACTAAAACACGCACACATGCGAGCACACACACACTCAAACTCACACACACCCACACACACTCAAAACTCACGCATGCACACACACACACACACACACAAACCTACAGGCCAACTGCGCTCCACAGCTTCCTGGACATAAGGTCATGTGACACAGAGTGCCCTCCACTGGCTGCACAGAGCATTACAGTTCTCCATTTGACGTGTATGCGGTACATGTAGTATTGGTTCATACCTTTAATTTTTTTTTTTCACAGCTAGATCTCACAGAAATGGGGTGAGCTCCAGTGTCTCAGAATACATCTGTGTTCATGTGCCAATCCATTTCAGCCGTAGTATGTCAGTACATGTCTCTATAGAAGACACCCGATCACCATTATTATTATGAAAAATATACTGTTGTTAATGTTGGTATGTTTTGTATAAAAGAATGGGTTTTATTGCAGCTCTCTTGTGTCAGGAGGCCTATGTTGCTTTGCATCTGTGCCCACAGTCACAGAAAGAGAAAGAGAGAAAGAGAAAGAGAGAGAGAGAGCTGGAAATACGATTGGTGGATAAAGCCGCAGCAAAAGAAAACACCACTCTTCTCTCAGATTCTCAAATTCTAATCATCAACTCATTGCTTAGCAACAGTGGGGTTCCATAGCAACAGAGCAGCATTGTCACTTTGGCATTACGAGGGAGACACTGTGCTTTTCATAAGCTGTGTTTCAATCTGCCCTCATATTTTTTCTCCTTCTTCTTCTTTTTTTTTTTTCTCCTTCTCCTCCATTCGATGGCCAACCCCCCCCCCCCCCCCAACTCTGTCTTGGGTAACAAACATCTGTTCGAAGCCATTCGGTTTGTTATGTCTAATGTGCAGCAGACATTTCCATCCATACGCGTGGTAACGTTTAGACAACGTTTGCATGACTGAAATAAAACCAGAAAACGTCACACCCATTGGTTTGCATGGTCTGTACAGGGAGGGAAGCAGGCAGGAATATTCATATACTCCTGTACCTGACATTTGTACTTATTAACACATAGCTGACATTTCCAGACCTGTCGCTGAGTGCAGTGAGTCACACAGAGCTGTCGATTCTTTAGACCTTAATAACCAATAGAAACACAGCTCATCTAATAACAGTACTTAACAACCAATAGAAACACAGCTCGTCTCATAACAGCACGTAGGAGACCAATAAACAGCAAGATAATTAGAGAACACATCATCACACACACCAACACTAACTAAATATAACAATGTATGCATAATACATCTATCTATCTATTTATCTATCTATATGTATCTCTCTCTCTCTCTCTCTCTATATATATATATATATATATATATGTGTGTGTGTGTGTGCATGTATAAAATATATATAGGCCTATATATATATTGTAAACCAGTAGTTACAATAATAACAGTAATAATAATAATAATAATAGTTATAGTAGTAACAGTAGTATTTTCGTTATTGCTTTTGATAACAGTCTTCAGTTGTGTAATGTAACAAACTGAACAGTGGAAGCCCACCCTAAGCCAACGGTGTGTTTCTCCCAGGATGTATCATCTGACCAGAGCTGTTACGGCTCACGTATGCACTTTACGTTACCTAGTCTGTAACGTAAGGTAACATAACGTAACAGAGCAATCTGGCAATCAGTGCAAAGAAGCAGCCATGAGTGATGCCCATTAATAGATGAATAAACCCCGCCCCTGATAACTTAATTAATCCCGCCCCTAATACATGAACAAACCCCGTCCCTAATACCTGAATGAACCCTGCCCCTAATATATAAATAAAGTCTACCCTTTACGTATGAATAAACCCCACTCCAGTGATGGAGCAGCTCCTCCAACAGCACTAGGAGATATCATTAGTCTAACAGTGGCTAATGAGATGGCCCATCTCGCTCTTGTGTTGTCTGATAAGGTCCGGGCGGCCATTACCTGGGTATCACCAGCTGCACTGCCCCACAAACTCAGAGGACAATGAAAAGAGAGAGAGAGAGAGAGAGAGAGAGAGATAGGGTATATTAAATAGAGGTACGTCAGTGTGCAGACAGTTATGGATGGGAAAGATCAGGAGTGCAGAAAAATGACTACCCCCTTTTTTGGAGTGAACGTGTGTGTGTGTGTGTGTGCGTGCGTGTGTGTGCGTGTGCATGTCTGACGTTAGCTGTGGCTGTTTTTTAGAAGTGTGCTAATGAGATTGGCATCTTGGCACTTCCTGGTTAAACTTCCTGGCACTGCTGTCATTCGCTCACATTAATCTCCTCCCTCTCCGTAAACGATGCCCCTTTTTCCTGGTTAATTTATCAGAGGCAACTGCACAAGCATCTTTCCCAACTTAATGCCACCCCCCCCCCGTACTCTGTCAGTATTCTCAAGAACATGCCAGTCAGTCATCTTAGAATGTGAGGAAAACATCACTAGAGGTGTGTGTGTGAGTGTGTGTGCGTGCATGCGTGTGTGTGTGTGTGTGAGTATGTGTGCGTGCGCGTGTGTGTGAGTGCGTGTGCGCACGTGTGTGTGTGTGAGTGCGTGCGTGCGTGTGTGTGTGTGAGTGCCTGCGTGCGTGTGAGTGTGTGTGAGTGCGTGCATGTGTGTGAGTGCGTGCGTGTGTCTGTGTGTGTGTGTGTGTGTGAGTGTGTGTGCGCACGTGTGTGTGTGTGTGAGTGCGTGCTTGTGTC
>NC_044510.1:14429113-14446613 GCF_902362185.1 Chanos chanos
ACGAACCTTTGATTGCTCGATGTTGGGAAATGGGTATTGGCTAAACTAGAGGGGAATGCATAACCTAACCCCCGATCTGTTTGTCGGAAACGACGAAATGATCGCTAACACCACAAGAATAGATCATTTCCAAAAGTCTGACTTTGATTAATCCTCAAAATATTGACGGATCCTATTTTGTTTATTCTGAGTGAATATACTGTCACAAAAATGCTAATGCGTCACAGCATCCTCTAACAACATTTTTTGTTTCTTTCCAGTATCGTGTTTACTCCTCTGATTGTCAAAGAGAGCAATAGGGAGCTTCCTAAAAAAAAAAAAACCCAAATCAACATAATTTTGCTAAAGAGTTGAAGCATCTGATGCTGAATTCAATAAAACTGATATCAGTTCTGAGTCAAGATCCAATTCAGTGGTATATTAATATAAAAGTTTTAAATGTAACTGTCATAAATTCTCCCATTGTTTACAGTTGTTTACAGCATTGTTATTCATCGTAGTAGATGCTATCTCTTCTGCCTGTTGTCATATTCCAGGTTGGAGTCAGTGGACTAAACAAAGTTGCCTTTATGAACTTTATGCTAGCTAGCGAATGTTAGCGAACTCACCGCACTAAACATAGCTAGCAACTTAGCCAGGCCTCTACAGTGCAACTGAATCATCTCGTTCAACTTGGTTTAATCCACGATCAACATTTTACTATTAATTCAATGTGAACGCAAGCTTTCTGGTAAGTGGGATAAGCTACTGGTGCATGCAACATTATGAAGGTTAACGACTTTCATACAGCTCGTGAACCTTTTGAGACTTGTTACTTCAAACACAGCCGTAATTTAGAGGCCACCAGGGACTTCATTTAACCCCAAATACGAGTCAAATGAAATGAGGGCGTGGCTGTTTGCATTAATGGCGTGATTCTGATTGGCCCAGGTGGAAAACGTAGAGGTAAGCAAGACAGTGCACTTAAGATTGCTATCTTGGTCCCTTTGGTCCACTTTGATAGACAGATCATTCTGAACCAGTCTGTGATGCACGCTGATAGACAGGAACTGCACTCCGTCTCCTGGCAAAATGAACACGAGTGTTATCAGCGTGTTCTCTGTCTTTGTATGTGTGTATATGTCTGTGTGTGTGTGTCTGTGTGTGTGTGTGTGCGTGTTCGCATTTACATGTGAGTGTCTGGGTGTGTGTGTGTGGTGTGTGCTTGCATGCGAGTGTCTGTGTGTGTTTGTGTATGTGTGGTGTGTGTGTGTGTGTATGTGTGGTGTGTGTGTCTGTGTGTATGTGTGAGTATCTGTGTGCGTGTGTCTGTGTGTGTGGTGTGTGTGTGTGTGTGTGTGTGAGAATTAAGGTCTGCAGTGTTGACCGCATGCTCTCTCTGTCACAAACTCCCCCTGCAGTGACAGATGGTGCTGAAGAGGTGTCCTCACATTATAAAAATGAAAACAAACTCGGGCAATGCACAATTACTCACAGGTAAAACAAATAAATAAACAAACAAACAAATGAAAAGAAAGATCATATCGCATCTCTCACCCGTCAGCCTCCCTCGCGCCGCCGTTCTAACCAAAACAACAAAAACCAAAACAACAAAAAAGGTAAAAAAAAAAAAAAAAAGAGTGTCTTTGCCACATGAAGTCCCAATGATTCACCACCTGGGGTGTGACATACCTCGTATCCCGGCAACCGCTTTCCTCTCTCCATTCCGTTAATTAAACTTTCAGTGTTTTTTTTTTTTTTTTATGGCGGAGACATAAACGGGCTCCAGCGACACAGGACAGGAGTCTGAGCCTTGGGTCGCAGGGGGTTGGCGCTTTTGTCTGAAAGCCCGACTTTAAATTCGAAGCCACGTTCTCATAAAAAAAAAAAAAAAAAAAGAAAAAAAAAGGCCAAGGTCTTTGGCGGATGACCTGATTATTGAGGTTGTAAATAAGGAGAGCATGGATGCTAATTATTTTAGCCCTCTCAGGGAGAATGGAGGGATACTGCTTCATTTGCATGTGTGTGTGTGTGTGTGTGTGTGTGTGTGTGTGGGGGGGGGGGGGGGGGGGGGGGGGGGGTTGAAAGCATCTCAGGATGAGGCCACAGAGAGAGAGAAAGAGAGACAGAGAGAGGGAGAGAGAGAGAGAGAGAGAAAGAGAGATAGAGAGAGGGAGAGAGAGAGAGAGAGAGAGAAAGAGAGATAGAGAGAGGGAGAGAGAGAGAGAGAGAGAGAAAGAGAGATAGAGAGAGGGAGAGAGATAGAGAGAGAGAGGGAGAGTGAGAGAAAGATAGAGAGAGGGAGAGGGAGAGAGGGAGAGTGAGAGAGACGGAGAGATGTCTTATGAAAATCAGTTGGCTCGTGTGGTGTTGGGTCTCGGTAGACGTTCTTTCCCTTTGGAACGGATCTTCCGAACGCGCACTAGCATGTGGCAAAGGTCGATGCGCGTGTAGCATATGTGCTTAAAGTGCCAGAAGAAGAGAGGATCTTTGCATCCAGTCAGATTCTTCATTGAATGTTCTAGAAAACCCAGTGCGCACCAGTAAACAACCCCCGAATGTCGCAATCGTTGTAGCTTCAAGTAACGTCTCATGGTTTAAGAACTGTGCTGCCCCGATCGGACCATCAGAACCAAGCCAAATTTGATTTACTTTGTCAAGAAAGTGACATGCTAATACAGTCCTAGACGCTTTAACCAATCACAAGACTCCAAACTGACATCCTGTGAGTATGCAGAGAGAGCTGCCCACATGACTGGCATTCAGAAGAGAGAAGGTCACCCAAACCATCCAGTGTATGCTTTCCTATCACATCGTTCACTTGACTTCAGCCTTTCAGATTTTACCAGTGAGACTGTAATGTGTTAATGGACTCATCGCGTGGGAGATCTTTTAAAAAGGACGATCTCACCGCATGATACGCCGAAATAGCAGCTGCAGACCTTTGTAAACTGTTCATTAACCATTCGTGACCTGGTAGTTAATCCTTAATCAGTATTTCCTTATAAATCAAGGCATTAATGGCAATAAATAATCTCATTGGGAACAGAGGGACCTTGAGACATGAGGAAAATGATTCAAACACTATTGGACATATAAAGAAATCTGTGTGAAGTGTTTGTTTAAGAGTTTATAACCACTTCAGTGTTGGTCTCTTCCATGTTAATATTCAAAAGGAAGAAAAAGCTTATCAACATGGCAAAGAAGCAAAAGTCAAATTCACAGTGCAAAGATTATTATAATGGAGTTGAAATGATGATGATGATGATGATGAAGATGACTGCTACGACAGTAACGTTAACGACGTCATGAGTGGCGCCCCTTGATTTCACTCCAGTCATCATCATCATAGATCATCGTCTTCATCATCATCATCATCATCATCATGGTTTTTCTGCCCCAGCCTCAGCTGCAGTCAGCTGGTTTGGACAGAGTGGAGCGCTCTGGCGGTTTGGAGGGGATTTTGCTCAGGTCCTCAGTCTGACTGAACACTGAATTCTGACTGAACACAGAACACGGTATGTTTGCTTAGGTCCGCAGTCTGACCGAACACTGAGCGTTGACTGAACATGGACGGTCTGCTTAGGTCCTCGTTCTGACTGAACACCGAATTCTGACTGAACACGGACTGTTTGCTCAGGTCCTCGGTCTGACTGAGCACTGAACACTGACTGAACACCGGCTATTCGCTCAGGACCTCAGTCTGACTGAACGCCGAACACTGACTGAACACAGGCTATTTGCTCAGGTCCCTAGTCTGACTGAACGCTGAACACTGACTGAACACCGGCTATTCGCTCAGGATCTCAGTCTGACTGAACGCTGAACACTGACTGAACACCGGCTATTTGCTCAGGTCCCTAGTCTGACTGAACGCTGAACACTGACTGAACACAGGCTATTTGCTCAGGTCCCTAGTCTGAGTGAGCGCCGCATCCAGGGGCTGTTTGTGGAGTAGTCGGAGCCAAAGCCAATAAAGAAAAGCACAGCACAAACGTGGAGAGAGTGAAAAGACAAGCACAAAGCACAGAGGAATGCAGAGAGTCCTCCGAACAAAAAGCACAAGCAAAACAATCAACACTCGCAGAGAAAACAGAAAACAGCACACACAGAGAAAAACGCCAGAGACGTGGGGGGGTGGGGGGGGGGGTGGAAAAAGTTTTTCGCTGAAAAACCAAGCGTTTCAAAGAACTGTACCGTCAGGGCAATGCACACATCTGAAAATGTAAACAACTCAACATTTTTTTTTCTTTTTTTTGTTTTTTTTTTTTCCCTGGCATTTCCATTACGTCTGGCTTGCAAAGTGCAAATTAGAGGAACAATGACCTGGAGTACCAAAATTTCCTCTTTTAAAAAAACCGTCAAGTTGCCTTTAGGGTCAACGCAAAGATCAACAACAACAGAACAATAATATTTCCCCTGCAGATCAGCCCGTTGAATCCGTGGTGCAAATTTAATTGAGCCATTCCTGTAGGATTAACTTCTGACTGACAGCGTGTTCTGATGTCTCTTGTTTTTGCGTGTTATTTAAAGCCGTCGTGAAACTGTCGTCTGTGGCAAATTCATCGCGTCGCTTTAGAAAAGAGACTATGGGCTCTGAAAAAAGCCGAAAGAAAGAGAGGGAAAAAGAAAAAGAAAGGCAAGACAATGCTCTCATTTCCAGCAGAGCAAAGCAAACTGAAAGAGATCAATCCTGCTGCCGTAATCTCCTGCACTTCATGATGAGGAAGCCAATCCTCAGAGAAGAGTCCGCTGACGACCGATTGAGTCCAGTCAAGTTCAGGATTGGCATCCAGATCAATCAAATGGATGGTCTGTGTGTGTGTGTGTGTGTGTGTGCGTCTGTGTTTGTGTGTGTGCGCCTGCATGTGTGTGTGTGTCTGTGTGTGTGTGTCTGTGTTTGTGTGTGTGTGTATGTGTGTGTGTGTGCGCCTGCATGTGTGTGTGTGTCTGTGTTTGTGTGTGTGTGTGTGTGTGTGTGCGTGCGCCTGCATGTGTGTGTGTGTGTGTGTGTGTGTGCGTGCGCGCCTGCATGTGTGTGTGTGTGTGTGTGCGTGTGTGTGGGGGGGAATGGTGTGTGGACGGGCAAACAAACACACACACACACGTGCGCACACATACGTACACACAGATGCACACACACACACACACACACACATACATACACGCGTGCCCGCACACACACACACACGCATGGACGCATTAACCAGATCCCTGCAGTCTTTCTCCCAGGATGCCCAGTGGGAAGCTTAGTGTTTTAATGGTAGCCTGGTATCCCAATCCCATCTCCAAGGCTCCTCTCTCTCTCTCTGTCTCTCTGTCTCTCTCTCTCTCCCTCTCTCTCTCTCTCTCTCTCTCTCTCCCTCTCTCTCTATCTCTCTCTCTCTCTCTCTCTCTCTCTCTCTCTCTCCCTCTCTCTCTTCCTCTCTCTCTCTCTCCCTCTCTCTCTCCCTCTCTCCCTCTCTCTTTGTCTCTCTCTCTCTCCCTATCTCTCTCTCTCTGTCTCTCTCTCTCCCTCTCTCTCTCTCCCTCTCCCTCTGTCTCTCCCTCTCTCTCTCTCTCTCCCTCTCTCTCTATCTCCCTCTCTCTCCCTCTCTCTCCCTCCCTCTCTCTCTCTCTCTCTCTCTCTGTGTCTCAGTCACTCTCTCTCTCTCTGTCTGGCCAGTGTGTCCCAGTTAAAATGCATGGCACTCGAGTGGTTTGGGCCGGTCAGTGTTTGTGTGAACGTTCTTCTGACTGATGACGGGGATGTAGGGATGTGATGGGCCACAGTGACTCGGCCCACGCCACGCCGGCCGGCCCCGTTTGATCCGCTCGGGAGAGAAGCTGTCGCCGGTCTCGCCGAGGCCGTGGTTCTAGGGTAACGCTCGTGGCCCATGTGACTAGGTCAAGTTTGGGACGGATCCTAAAAACGTTTTATACCAGCAACAGAAAAAGGGGCTTAGCTCCGGACCTTCGTGGTCTGAAGGCACTCAGGTGAGTGTGGGGCTAATGGAGTCTATAGAATTGATCTGTTTTGAATAGTCCATTCCTCAAAGTCATAACCAGCCATTAGTCAGGCCAGCTGCACATTTTGGTACATTTATGTAAAAGCTCATATCTTTATAAAGGATTCTTAGCTTTTAAATAGGTATTAATTATAAGCATATGCACTGGATGAATAGATAGATAGATAGACAGATAGATAGATAGATAGATAGATAGATAGATAGATAGATAGATAGATAGATAGATAGATAGATAGATAGATAGACTCATCAAGGCTGAAGAGTGGAACAGCAGGAACGTCCATCTGGTGTGAATTAGCAGGTTATTTATTTATTTATTTGGGTTTTTTTTCGTCTCATGGATGGGGTTGGATTCTGCTCCCTTTCACACAGTCTCCAAAAGGAGTGTAGTGCATTTAAAAAAAAAAAAAAAAAAAATTCTCTCTCCCTCCCTCTCTCTCCCTCTCTCTCTCTCTCTCTCTCTCTATCCCTCTCTCTCTCTCTCTCTCTCTCTCTCTCCCCTCTCCCTCTCTCTCCCTCTCTCTTTCTGTCTCTCTCTCTCTCTCTCTCTCTCTCCCCCTCTCTCTCTCCCTCTCTTTCTCTCTCTCTCTCTCTCTCTCTCTCCCTCTCTCTCTCTCTCTCTCTCTCTCTCTCCTTTCAGAGCAGAATAATTGCTGAGGGTGGAGCTAAATTGCTAAAGTGAAGAAAAAGAAAAAAAAAAAAAGCACAACCCACAAGATTTTTACAACCCCACGGTAATATCAGGGGACGGAGCACCAGTGATGAATCGTTAAACTCAGCGTCCTTCAAACAGAATGTCCACGGAGCCTCTTATGTTTGTGCGGATGGGACAGAGTAATTTACTGTTGCTGAGTTAGAGGAGAACTTGGAGTGTCCTTCAGAGTTGTGAACAAATACACGCACACGTTGATTACACGACGGTACTAGATAAAGGCACATATCTACGACCTATTGTCCAGAGGCAGATGGTCTTTTAACAGAGAATAATCGGAACTTTTCCCCCCCTCCCATAGACAGAGAGACAGAGAAAGAGAGAGAGAGAGAATGACAGTTGCAGTGTTGTTGATGCAGTGTCTCAACGTGTTCCGTAATAAGATTGTTACCTTCTGAAATGCTGTACAGCTAATCTTTCTCTCTCTCTCTCTCTCTCTCTCTCTCTCTCTCTCTCTGAGCCTGATTTGGTCTCACTGTCAAGTTTGTGCAGTGTTCTCTTCTACAAACCACTGAAAGTGTTTGCCTCATTTCAGACTTCAAACCAGTTCCAGCGTTTCAGCCTCAGCTTTGCTTTACAATCTTATCCCACTGAGACAACAGCTTGGCCCTGCTTTCACTCACCAACAAAGACCTCTTTCCATCAAAGCACCAGCACAGTGTCTCTGTATACAAGGGCTATGTAGCACGAGACAGGTGGATGGAACAAGTTACAGCTGCTGTCTTTTGAGTCCCTTGCTCTGTGTCGTCTTAGTGCTGTTAGGAAGCTGATCTAAATTCAGCGCTTCTATCACCAATGCCCTAATGCAGCTATTGCAAGACAAACATAAACTGACCCCAGAACGGTGGTGGGAAAGTGAAAGATGCGTTAGTATCAGTAGTGTCCAGAGCTGCATCTTTGTCCTCACAGAGCAAATCTCAGGCATCTCTCACGGAGGAGTTAGAGAGGAGAACGCGCTCACCTCCAAAATCTGGCCGCAGACGGATGTCGTACCCTTTCAGCAGTTTATCTACAGTTGTCTTGGCCACAGATATTCCCGTGTTTCCGGTGGAAGTGCTGTGGAAAGAGCAGAAATCTGTGTTTAGAGCTTTCTTCTGAACGATCACAAACACCAACGGTCATTTATGTTTCACTCCGTCGGGGCTGATTGTTTTTTTTTGTTTTGTTTTTTTTTTGTAAAGATCAGAACAAACCAATTCCACGGCCTTAAAAAGAGTTCCCACAGTTCTGGTACTACTACATTGTGCGATCTTAATAGATCACTGTGCCTGCTCAGGTTTCTGTAAAATGTTTTGGAGGTGTTTCTGAGTTAAGAGGAATTTCTGTCAAAGGGGTGATGTTTCACATAGTTACAGATGGATTCACTTCATGTTCTCGGGAACGTTCTGTGAATGTTACGCGCAAAACACCTAGAATTATTATCATTTCAACGATATCTTCTCGTAATGGCTTGGACTATTCCTGTTACAACTTCCCAGCCTGAGCGGTGACTTGCTTACTGTTCGCTTGCTGTGTCCCCGCGTGCAGTGAACTTTTCCAGCAGCTCTGGAACACTACTATATGGATTTTGGTGGGTTAACTGGGATTTGTACCTGCCTTTCTATGTTTAACACTCACATACGTACGTTGACACAAATGACGGGGCCTTCTTTCTCTATAAATGATTTAGTATTGATTTTAGTTCACATTTTACGTTCATATCAGAACACATTTTAAATGACTGTCCATTTGACTTAGTGGACTGAGGATCTGCAGCTGAATCTATTGGGTACCCTGTTTTCTATTTGACGTTTTTCTGAACGATCCTCTCAAAATGAAATATCTTGACACTAGTCGTTAGTCTGAATTACCTCAGACACATTATCTGCGCATATGTCTACTACATAGAGCCTTACTACGCAGCAGGAGGGTAATTATAGCTATCCAGATGTTTCCATTTAAATGCTTAATTCATAGTCTGTGGTTTAACTTAAGACAGCATGAGACCATGTGCATATAAAAATGTTTCATATTTGATGAACGGCTCGTGCAGGTGTGCGTTATTGATTTTGAGCGTGTTGGGCTGATTACAATCAGGCCACTCGCTCCGGTCATGCGCGCTGGAATCATAACGGAACATGGACACGTCAAATGGAAGACGATTTTGGGCCAGCGCCGTTTGATTACCGTGGGATTCCATAGCTCCGCAAATCCAATAACAAGAAGCGTTCGATTACAACGATGTGGAGTTGGCCTGCTGCTTTCTGGACATCGTTATAGCTCTTCTTTCTCCTTTTATGTTCTTAATCATCTAGAAATCGTCGCCCGTAAAAAAAACACTGATAAGGCTAGTGATGAACCCGTAACAGCAGTTGCCATTGGTGACTTGAGCGCTGCTAATGCGCTCACAGGTGCTGTACATATAAAGAATCGGATGGAATCAAATGCTTGCGTATTATTGAATGTACAATTGATTGAAACCTCGTCCTCATACGCAAGTGAACAGATATTTGTACTTTAACATTTGGTACGTTGCTCAGACATGAATGAGTGAGATGCGTCGTCGTTATATTTTCACTGCTTTGGAAATGATGAATCTGTAACACACGACATAGTGATTTGGGTGGGGGTGGAATGAAAGATAGAGAGAGAGAAAGAGAGAGAGAGACGAAAAACCAGACAACGATCACGTATTTGTCGACACCGTTCGATTCAGACGTGGGCATTGCGTCAAATTACATTTCTAACATGTGAGAATTTACATGTAGCGCAGATTTAGCTTAACCTATGTATCCGGACGGTATCTCTACATACGCCCTATATGATCACAGACGAGCGTACTGAAAACTCTCACTTATCACAAACATACACATACAATGATGTGAACACGATATTTAATTCAATCTGTCCGTTTTACTTTTTCATCTTCTTAATGTGGGCTCATCACAATGGACGCGCGCATGTTCTCCTCTCTCTCTCTCTCTCTCTCTCTCTCTCACACACACACACACACACACACAAGCGCGCGCGGATACACGCGCACACACACACACACACACACACACATACACACACACATAAACACACACACGCACGCACACACACACGCACACACACACACACACACACATCTCAAGTGTTTATTCCAAAAAAGGTATGCGTTTGGAGAGAGGCAAACATTCGCTTACTTTGTGTGTAGCCCTATCAGTGAATCATCAGTGATGTCTGCCTAGCACCGGTGTGGACCAGACCAATACGTGGGGTTTAATCAGAGACACACTCACTAATTACCTGTGCGTTTGGAAACTGCGGTTTAACCAATACTTTCTTACCTTTGTACAAAGCAGACGAGGGACAAGGTCACCAGTGCTGAGACCATTCCACATAGTTTATCTTCCTGAGGACCCAACATTTCCACCAATCCCTTTATAGAGTTTCAATAATCCAACCGCCTGTGATCCAAAATGATAAATTAATAAATAAATAAATAAGAAATCCAACAGAAGGGATGGGGGGGTAAAAAAAACCCAGCCAAGTCAATCACTGTGATCAAAGAACCGATACACACTCATGTGTGGCGGCCCTGTGAGAAGATATGTGTTTTAAAAAAAATCTTTTAGCTGGTCCCTTCTGTTCTTTCCACAGCTATGGAAATCCGTGCAGGTCACAGATCCCCTCCACCATCACCAGAAGATCAGACATTTTGATCAAATTCGACTGGACTTTTCAAAAAAGTGCTGAAAAGTCTTCGATGACCAAATCATGGGGAAAAAAAATCAAAGAAAGACACAAAGTGAGAGAAGAGAGAAGAGAGAGAGAGAGGGAGGAAGAGAGAGAAAGGGAGAGAGAGAGAGAGAAAGAGTGAAAGAGAGAGAGAGAGAGAGAGAGAGAGAGAGAGAGAGAGAGGGAAAGAAAGACAAAATAGCGGTGACTTCTTTACACTTGTCGTTGATATTTCCCGTTCCGAGGCTGCAGAAGAGCCATGGTTCCAGCGATCATCCCACGTAGAGGGTTTTTCACCACGATATATGTTGTTTTAAGGATTTTTTTCTCTCTCAGCTGTAAACGTTGAAGGGTGAGGGGGTGCAGTGGGTAGAAAAAAAGAAAAATGAATTCTGCATTTCCCCCCCTGTAATTGTTGCTGATGAAAGAGATTTGTCTCCAAACGCAAAGTCACTGAGGAGAAAATGCACATTGAAGAAGAAAAAGAAAAAAAAAAATTGCAGTGGACAATATCTGATGCAGACGTCAGAGCTTCAAGTCTATAGTTCCCTCTTTCATACTGGAAAAAAAAAGAAAGCCGAATGTGGGTGACCCGTCCAAAAAAAAAAAAAAAAAAAGGAACACACAACGTATGTATCACAATAACCCGGGTGAGATGTCCGAGACTCTAGCCTACTGGAGAGCCCAACCGACTCCGTCTCTAAGCCTTATCTCGCGATTGAATAGCTTAGCATGTCCCGCTCGGCTTCTGAGGGAAACAGTATATAAACGATGACACACTTCGATTGAAACAACACCTCCAGAATCCTACATGGAGATAGAAAAAAAAAAGCTACGACGTGAAAATGTACATCCAACTTAAATATTTAGGTTTGAAATGAAGAAAAAACGACATTGTCCTCTAAATACGTTTAATAAAATGCCCAGTGTTTGTTGGGAAAAAATAAAAAAACGAATGCCAACCAAAGAGGGAAGGCTGCCTTTCCACGCGCAGAATCGCGGAGGAATGATGTCTGTACTGGTCGATTCGCTCTGCAACCCATTAAAATGCTGTGAGTGTATTCCGGTGCATTTTCACGCGTTTCTGCCACTTTGCCACATATTTCAGCTCGCGCGCGCTTCCGCGCGTACACACTCACATACAAACACACACACACGCGCGTACAGACACACACACACACGCACACACACACACGCACACGCACACAAATCCAAATATTGATAAATACAATTAACTGTGAATATGTGCGTTTGAATTCAGTATATTGAAATCGCCAGCGAGAAAAAAAAAACCCGTTATACTTTTAGACAAATTTCAAGTGTGCATGGCCGAAACTTTCAGTCGGTCTTGCTACCATGGAATAAAAATAAATTGTTTTGTTTTTCGAGAAAAAAAACCTCGGCTAATATTCACATGCTTCAAACAGAGAAGTGTTTTGCACAGAAGACGAAGGTTTCTGCAGGGATCTATGTGCCGCCTAGTTGCTAGGCAACCCCGCGAGCAGCGATGCAGAGCAGCGGTGTTTGGATGGGTGCGAAGGCACATTTAAAGGAGCTGAGCCGTTCTCCGTTGCAGCTCTGGGACAAGAGGGCAAATGGTGATACGTGCATGTGCGTTGCAACTCGTCCTCATCAACTGTTTTTAATGGGCTACATCCTCTGTCTCTCTCTCTCTCTCTCTCTCTCTCTCTCTGAGTCACGGACAGAGTCCTCGCTGAAACGCGAAACACGTGACATGAAGGACATATCCAAACTGTTTTCCTCATCATCGACCAAATTTAACTTGTTGTTTGCAGAATTAGTTAATGGTCCGTTATGGCTGCATCAGCGCGTGTATACTCCCCCCCCACACCCCCTAATTTGTACATTATTAATTTGCAGCGCTGTATGTAATGAACACTGTTAAGTGGTTATGGATATATGCTCCAATAACCGTAATTAAAACCGTAATTATAGATCGTAATGAAGAACCAACATCAGTGCACAAGAGGAGCAATTTGTAAGGTGGGGAACACCCAAAAACAACAGTTGGAGACCCTTCAGCACCGTGGACAGCACCTCTAGCGCACAAAGAGGCAGAGCAGTCCCCGGTAAGCAAAACGCATCCACGCCACAGCTGAGCAGTGCGAGTCAGTACGGCACGGAGAGAATGCCACCTGGGGGAATGGGGAAGTGCGTTGTGGACAGCGGACACCGTCTCTAACGCACATTTAGACCAACAGTACATCTGCATAGCTGAGTATACCGGTCAGTACCATGGATAGCGCCAGTGACAAGGCAGAACTGGCGTAACCAGTTCAGCACCTTGGACAGTTACTCAAATCAATTCAGCCCAAACGAGGGGCTTAGACCATGGCTTTTCTCTTAGTCTAGGTTACATCTGAGCTCATTGTTTTGGAAATAAATATAAGAGTGTTAAACGTGCTTCAGTTTCAACATCTTCATACAAATACATTTATCTCAACTCAAGTGTTGAACTTTTTAACACTCTTTAAGTCTTTGGGGGCTCTCATTAATAGTTAACCACTGCACTTTGTCATTACGTTAGGGCTGACCGTTAGGAGTGGCACGCACAGGGACAAGTAAAGTTAATCAGACCGCTTAGAAAAGTGTGCAATGACGTCATAAGCGTTTCTGGGCGCGGTGGAGAGAACATGCGCTTGCTGACTTATTCTAATTTACTGTGTGACCCGTTAAAGGGCTATGGTCTTTGTTCTATATGCTTTATGCATATATGCTTTATGCATAGGGCAAAGCTAATCTGATTAATATTCAGTTCTGAACCTGTCTGTTTGTGCTCGAAGGCCCATGTGTACTGTGCAATTAATACATGTATGTGTAAGTAATGTGTGGGTGTACATATGTATGTACGTATTTAATTAAATGGCAATTCATGAAAAGAGTATTTTTAAAACCAAGAGAAAAAAAGATCAGATGTCAGCTCTTTGTTTAAAGTTCGTTAATTTGCATTAACACATTTAGGTTACAGTGGTTGAAACAATAGCACAGAAGCATAGATGAAGCATGTTAAGAAATCGTACATTAAACGTATGTTGAACTTTTTGCTGGCCAATCCCCCGACTAAATGTAAGTCAGACGCACAGTATGCTTTGCATTATGGGATATAACTTCTGACTGGTGTGTATTGGAATAGAGTGAATCCAAAAGGGGCAATATCTTAATGGTCAGACTGGGTAGCACAGATGCTAAAAACCTGAACGATGATTTGGAGAAATGTTTGCACCCTATTGAGGTATGTACTGGTGCTCTCTCTCTCTCTCTCTGTCTCCCTCTCTCCCTCTCTCTCTCTCTCTCTCTCTCTCTCTCTCTGTTTCTCTCTATCGCTCTCTCTCTCTCTCTGTTTCTCTGTATCGCTCTCTCT
Organism: Chanos chanos; assembly: GCF_902362185.1. Taxonomy (NCBI): domain Eukaryota; kingdom Metazoa; phylum Chordata; class Actinopteri; order Gonorynchiformes; family Chanidae; genus Chanos; species Chanos chanos. Next base: position 14,442,897 of record NC_044510.1, read on the forward strand.
CTCTCTCTCTCTCTCTCTCTCTCTTTCTCTCCCTCTCTCTCTTTCTCTCCCTCTCTATCTCTCTCTCCCGCTCTCTCTCTCTCTCTCGAAGTTTATTCAAAAAAAAAAAAAGCTGACCGTCACATATGTTACATTTACGCTGACCTTTGCCCTTTGCATATGCTTTCAAAAGTCATGTTCCAAGGGGAAAGAACGTCCTCCAAGACCCCAGACTCATGTTTATTAATACGACTCAGTAATAAAACAATGTGTAGTCCTGGATTTTGCATTCGGGTAAATTTCTCAAGGCAGCTCTCAGCCTGTAGTTATCTCGTGCTCGTTACTTCAAACCATTTGAGTCCTCTCACCATCTACATATGAACTTTTCACGATTTACACATGAATTATGAACGTGAATTCACACATGAATCATGAAGATGAAAAATGATAAACAGTTTTTTTTGGGGGGGGGGGAGGTGGCTGACACATATTGTACGAGAACTATACCCATAATGGTTTATAAATGCGTTTTTATTCAAGTATCCCTGTGCCTAATATTTCCTGAATAATGCATCATAACATTTGACACTGGAGATTATAAATTCATAAGCAGTTATTCTATCCATTTCTATCTAATAACTACATATATATATATGCTATTATAACAGAAAAACATATTACTACTACATAGTCAATAAATAAATAAATAAATGACTACTTGATGTATTGTAACTGTCTTGTATTGCAGTTTTTGTGTGTGTGTGTGTGTGTGTGTGTGTGTGTGTGTGTGTGTGTGTGTGCGTGCGTGCGTGTGTGTACTTTTGTGTACTTTTTGCTCATGGTTCTGTGCACTATCTCTCAGAAGGGAATAGAAAAAAAAAACCCACTCACGGTAGCATTTAAACCTCCTGAAACTCTGCTCGTCAGAGAGGTGAAATTGAGCCTCACAGAGAGCGCAGCAATTTCCCGTGCTGACTCCCCGAAAAACGCAAAGTCGGCTCTTTGGAAGTGCTTCACCCCACTTCCCCGTTTGTTGCCAGCAAATTCTCTTATTAAAAATGTCACTCATTCTCGCTTTGGAAAGCTAATTAAGTTGTTTTGTTTTTTTTGTTTTTTTTTTACCCCCTCCTCTTCTTCTTCTTCTTCTTCTTTTTGGTGAGTTTATTCCTGTCTAAAACATTGCTTTATCTGTAGAGACGGCATATGAAACAGGCTTAGATAAACATTTTTTTGTCTTCGACGGCCGGGTCTGAGAGTCGGATCGGAGTTGTTTTAACTGTTCGACTTTGTGCTTTTGTTTTGTGTCATTCTCTGAAGCATTCCGTCATTCAAATGCAATTCAGCGATGCCAATGCAATTTATTTCCAAGCTTGCAATTATTTCTTTGTTGTTGTTGTTGTTGTTGTTGTTTTGGTAGTTTTGAATACAAGTCAAGAACCTCCCATTGACCCACAGTGTTCACGCGGTGTTCTTGATACATTACACCACCTGCACGTTCAGGGTGCCCACACGTGTCCTTCAGTGTCTTTGGAGTTTGTGAGATACTGTTAAAACTGCGGATGGTGCATTTCTTATACCAGAACTGGGGGTTCAAATCCCAAGAGAAGCACCAGGGTCCCATGGCTGGGGGTGGGGTGGGGTGTATGTGGCTGGTTTGAATGTCTCTGCCCTTCTTCGAGCTCGGTCACTTTCTCCCAGGGGTGATGTGACATAGCACCCCAGTCTCTCACCCCACCCCACCCCACCCCACACCACACCACACACCCCAGGATGACGGCTGTGTACGAGGGCCAGCGTTTTTGTCCTGTTTTCATATCGGGCCTGTCATCAGTGTGTCGCGATTTTCACCACGTCGCTGGACATTTTACACGGCTGTCAAAGGGATCTCTGGATTTCTATGTAGATTCCACAGAGTCATCGCTCTTCCTCCTCTTCCTCTTCCTCCTCTTCCTCCTCCAGTGAGACATGATGCTAACTATCCATTTCTTACCCTGTGAACCGGCCCCCCCCCCCCCCCCCCCCTCCCCCAGCCATTCAGAGACTGCTGATGTTCCTGTATCTGTGGGTGGGCCGCGGGTCATTCCAGACACGTTGACGTGTGGGAGAGAGCTTCTGCCCCAGACAAAACGTCAGACGATTCCACCCGGCTTGGCCCCGACGGGAATCCCTGGTCAACACGTCCCCTCCTCCATCTTCTGACCATCCATGCGAGACTTTACATGCACCCACCTCCCCACCTCCCTTCCCCCACCCACTCCCCTCACCCAACACTCCAAGGCCCCTGTGGTCACCTGACCACTTCACCTGGCTCTAATTGGCTCATGTGGTGAGCAGATTACAGTTCCTCAGATGCAGAGGTTATCCCCCCCCCCCCCCCACACACACACACACACACTAACACCCCCCCTCACCCACCCACCTCCACCATCACCAGCATTCACATGTTGCATAAGACAAGTGAGTTACTGGGCCATCCTGATTTCCCCTGCTATAAATAGTATCACATGCTTAATGCATTGCTGCCTTGCAGTTACTCACTCCCATGTTCTTTCTTTCTTTCTTTCTTTCTTTCTTTCTTTTGTTCTTTCTTTCTTTCTTTCTTTCTTTTGTTCTTTCTTTCTTTCTTTCTTTTGTTCTTTCTTTCTTTCTTTCTTTCTTTCTTTCCTTCTTTCTTTCTTTCTTCCCACTGTGCTGATAAAGTTCTGTGTGTGAAACAGTATCAGCAGTGGCATGCAGAGATCATTCAAAAGCATTTGGTTGTGTTTACAGTAAAATGGGGGACTTGCTTGGCATAGCAGAGAATTACTATCTGACATGAAGCTTGAGCTGATAAGAGGTAATGCTCTTTGCTCCCTTTCTACACGAGGTCTTAATAGCAAACACAATAGCAAATGTGGGTAAAATTATGCAATAATTGGCTTTAAACTGAACCCACAGGTGAGAACCTCTGTTTTTACACGATTTATGTATGTATGTGTGTATGTGTGTATGTATGTATGTGTGTATGTATGTATGTATGCATGTATGTATGTATTTGTGCATGTATGTATGTATGTATGTATGTATGTATGTATGTATTTATTTCTTCTGGTAGTTTTGGGTTGACTTTAGAGGTAACCAGACTACCCTGGAGTCACACCAAGGACCCAATATTAAGATTCATGTCAGTTTTATTGATAAATACCTCTTAAGACTTATGATTGTTACGACAGACTTTTATGACAGAATTTGCATGCATAAGAAGCAGGTGGTAAATTTATGATGACAGTAAAGTTTTATGAACGATCTAGATTCACTTTTGAGCCATATGGCAAGTCTAAAAACAAAAGGACAAAATCATTTATTAAAGAGAGAGGTTTAGAAGTTATGGAGGATGAATAGCTGAAAAAAACCCCTGAAAAGTTACCAAAGTGAATCATCAGTCTATGCCTCTCTCTCTCTCTTCACCAACTGACTTAATTCAAAGATATCTGCTATGTTGTAAAGTCAAAGAAACGTAGGGGAGATCTTATATCCGTAAACTGAACTGGTTTCAGTGGTCATATTCAGCCAGGAACTCTTTAAAAGCACTCCGACGAAAAAAAAAGAAAAGAAAAGGAAAAAAAGAAATAAGGGCCTGATATTTCTCTCCTCTTTCCTCTTCTCCTCTCTTCTCTCTTCCTCTCTCCTCCTCTCTCCTCCTCTCCTCTCCTCTCCTCTCCTCTCCGTTGGGAACATAGCGTTCCTCTCATTCCTCCC
>NC_044510.1:14454113-14464113 GCF_902362185.1 Chanos chanos
ATGTGACGTTACAGTGCTGATGTGTTGTTTACAGTGCTGATGTGTGTTACAGTGCTGATGTGTTGTTAGTGTTGATGTGTTGTTACAGTGCTGATGTGTTGTTACAGTGCTGATGTGACGTTACAGTGCTGATGTGTCGTTACAGTGCTGATGTGACGTTACAGTGCTGATGTGTTGTTACAGTGTTGATGTGACGTTACAGTGCTGATGTGTTGTTACAGTGCTGATATGTTGTTACAGTCCTGATGTGTTGTCACAGTGCTGATGTGATGTTACAGTGATGATGTGTTGTCACAGTGTTGATGTGATGTTACAGTGCTGATGTATTGTTATAATGCTGACTTGTTGTCACAGTGCTGATGTGTTGTTAGTGTTGATGTGACGTTACAGTGCTGATGTGTTGTTACAGTGCTGATGTGTTGATGTGTGTTATTTAGGAAGGCATAGAGGACAAACAGATGCAGGGTCTGTGTTTAATAACCTTAGGCCTGTGGTTCTTACACATTCACAAGCTGCATACAAACAGTTAATGACTTTTCTGATATTGCCCTTCCTATTGATTCAAAATTTAATTTAATATTGTTTGTTGATTAGCGATCAATGGTGTAGCACAAAGTCAGAAACCATGGAACAATATTAAAACTCTCACATTTAATTCAAAATCGGTGAATTTGCTGTGTAACAAACACCAGTCAGTTGTATTCACTGATGTCTAAATTTTGTCATTAAATTAACCCCCCCATCATACACGCAAACACACACATACACACACACACACACACACACACTCACACTCACACACACACACACACACACACACGCACACACACACACACACACACAATCTGAGCCCCGTGGAGTGGCATTACGGGATTGGACATTTTCTGTAAAACTCCTAACAACTGACAGTAAATGTATTTGGACTCATAAATATTTTCAGATGTATGTGAAAGCTTTTTTACTCCATAGGGACAGTTATGTGTGTGTGTGTGTTTTCTTTTTGCGGAGCAGTGGATTGTGGGTAATGAGAAAATGCACGTCATGGCGCGTGAAGAAAATGCTCTGCTCCGCTCATGCTCTGACCTGTCCTGACTCAAGGAGCTCATAGGCCATGAGCCACCCCCACCAACCACCCCCCACCCAACCACCCCCCACCCCCACCCACAACCCCCCCCATCCCCACCCTGCCGTCATCTTTCCAACCAGATGAACCCTGATACAGATGCACGATAAAAAATTCACAAGACTCAACATTTTATAAAAGAAAAACCACTTTGGTAAAGGTTTAAGGAGCGTTAGAGGAAAAACCGTGGAAGATTTTGCCATGCTGGGCCACTCGAGGAAAGCAGAGAAGGGCAGCACACAGAACGATCCGTGCCGGTTTTTCGACCAAGGACTAAGGTTCAGCCATGACCCAAACTCCGTTTTGAAAGGAGAGCATTTGTCCAAAATGTGATTTACGTCACCGTCTGGATTCTTGTCTGACTGAATGAATGTCTGAAGAACACAGACTGCTCGAATTCTCGTCCGACTGGTTCACCATTAAAGACAATCAAATATCTGTCGTACAAGACAATATGTGCAACCCAGTATTGTAGATTCTGCGTGGATCCGCACCCCCCCCCCACCTCACCTCAGTCTGTAAAGATCTCAGCAAAATGCCACGAATAAGATTCTACAACAAAGTTACAGATGGATACGTTTGAGGTTTAAAGTTTCAAGTTAAGTGGGGAGATCTCCCACTGGAGGTCTCGGATCCTGACCTCCAGACCTCAGAGGGCCAGGAACTCATACCCAGCAACCGTGTTCCTTTCCTGGGCAAAGATCCCTCAATGGAAGCCCTGGATTCCTGAACCACTGGATCCTCAGTACCGTGCTACGCTAACCCAAAAAAAGAGTGCTCTTTCCCGGGATAAGATTCTTCACTGGAACCCAGACCCCAAGAGCAAAGCTAGGATTTGGGTTCATCATTTTGCCACAGAATCTTGTTTATAACTTTAAGTGCAAACTTGACACCATGTTTCTACACTAATAATATATGATATCATGCCCCACTTTTACTTGGGCGTAATACTATGTCTTAAACAACCACTTCAATCATGAGCAAACCTTTCAGATCATAAAGAAATCTCTCCAGCTTGTCAGGTGGTGCCCGTGCTGGGGATGAACATACAGTAAAAACGGCCCTTGTTTGTACCTGGAGACATGTGACATTTGACTGACATTATAAACTCATAAAGTCACTCATAAAGTCACACTCCGTTCTTAGACTCATGGACTGTGCATAACCCAGACTCAGTTTGTGATGTTCGTCCTCATACATTAAACATCTGACAGTCCTGAAGTGACACTGTGTATGCACGCACACGCACACGCACACACACGCACGCACACAGAAACACACATGCACGCACACACTCACACACACACACACACACACACACGTCTATCTATCCATGAAACTGGGGCCTGCTGAAACAGCCCTTGAGCTTCGCGTCCCCCTGTTTTTCCCCATCCTTAGACGTATCACATATTGATTGTAATCAGCACGGAAATGTCAGCACCGTGACCCAAGACATGCCCATTCATGAACCACGTGCTGTTGGCCTAGTCGGGCGTGAAATCCCCACCAAACCCCCCATCTCCCCCCCCCCCCCCCCCCCCCGCCCCCACCACCTCCAATGCACCACCACCCACCAGGCCCCTTTACCTGCGTGTCTATTTTGAGAGCTGGCTAACTGGACAATGGAAGGGGGGGGGGGGGTGAGATGGATATTTCACACACAGACAGTAAAAAAACTATAAGTGATTTCAAGGCAGAAGCTGGTGGGAGGTCAGTCTTTTTTAGTGGGGGGAGGGGCTGATCTGTTTCTCTTTTCCCGGTGATCATGAGCTTCACAGATGTAGGTGTGATGGTCATGTTGTTTGGTTCCTGCTCCAGGGTTGGTTCTGGAGAGGTTCCTCCTCTTCTCTCAGATCTGTTTTTTTTGGAACGGACGGAGTGCGATGAACTCGTGCTCTGGGAGACGTGAGAGAGCGAAGAGATCCATGTGTGACCGCGGCGTCCGTGAGGAAAAACGCGCTTTACCGTTTTACCGTCGGAAAAATGGAAACATCTCGCCGCAGAGTTGAAAGAACCTCTCTACGCTGTAAAACGCAACCCCCTCACAGCCCCCAGGTGACAACAGAGTCACACGACCAGAAAAATCACAAGATCAGCTCCTCCCTCAGAGGTTTGAGGAGGATCTTCACGACATCACCTACGCAGCACACCATGAAAGAGGCCTTCTTCACCTGCTTCACTGTTTTATTTCTTTTTTCTTTTTTCTCTTTATGCTTTTCCACTTCATTTTATGGAGGTGGAGGAGTGGCTCCTGTGCCCCGCCCGTCACGAGAAGGAGGCACCGATCGACCCGTCCGCGTTGGGCGGAGAAGTTACGTGCAAAGCTTCGATTGTTTCTCCTAAAAGAACATGCTTGGAGAGGTCACCGAACGGGTCTCGTGAACGGCCCGCCGGGTCGTAAAACGGTTTAGCGTCAGATAATTAGGGTCAAATGCAATGTAAAGGGACTGCTTTCCGGACCATAAATTCAAATGGTCTTTTACGCGCCCCTCTGGCGAAAGGCGTTGTTTGTGATATAACCGCCTGACACTGCCCGATGATCTACGCATCCATGCCCTGAGGTTACACGGTAACACACAATACAGCCCATTAACAGAGAAAACGCCCCACCCACTAAAGTCATGCTCAATGCCAGCATCCACTGAATTAAGACAACAGGCCTTCACAGATAAGACAATCTTTTTACATGACAATTATTCATCTCTGTTCTAAACAAGCTTTTTGGGGTTTTTTTTTTTTTTGGGCAGTTGCAAGTAGCTGCTGGACAGAGTATGTTGAAGTACCGCGGGGCAGTGGATGCATACGTTAAAGTGACACTCTTTGGCTCTCTCTCATTAGACCATGAACTAGTGGATGTCCATTCTGTTTTATGGAGTGAGAAAATGAGAGGGAAAGTGCGGCGTTCGCCGTGCTCGTTTTCACAGGACTCGGTTTCAGAGATGGGGGAGAGAAAAAGTGCAGTATCAGCATTTCTCCCACAGTGAAATATCAAAGGGCTGGCACTTTTGTCGCGTTTAGTCAAACCAATACACACACACACACACACATGGATACACACACACACACACACACACACATGAATACACACACGCAAACACACACACACACACACACACAAACACACGGATAAACACATGCAAACACACACACACATACACACACACACACACACACACACACACTCTCTCACACACACACACACACACACACACACACACACACACACACACACACACACACACAGCTCTTGCTGAACTGCCCCTTGCCCAATGCTACAACTATTAATCACACAACCTTTGGTTTACATCTACTGATAATCCAAGCTCTCCTCCGTTCACCTGAGGATTAATCTACAACAGATTAGGGAAAAATCTATCACTGAAAACAATTCCAAGAGTAACTGAATATTTTATTAGAAGTAAGTAGAATTAGATTACTTACAGGCTTTTGATCGTGTGAGTGTCAATGTGTGTGCATACCCCCATATACACGTATGTGTGTGTGTGTGTGTGTGTGTGTGTGTGTATGCACACGTGAGTGTGTGTGTGTTTGAGGATGTGTACATGTGCAAGTGTATGTATATTTATGTATATGTGTGTGTGTGTGTATACACACACACACACACACACACACACACACACACACACAAACATATCTGTGTATGTATGTATATAGGTGTGTGCTTGCTTGCATGTGTGTGCTTTGTGTCAATGCAGACAGTTTCTGATAGACTCATTAGGAGGGGATCTCTGGAGGTTGAGTGTGTCAGTGAAGAGACACACACACACACACACACACACACACACACACAGTGCAGTGTGAACTATGGAGCCGTGCATACATCATGCATAACAATCCAATCTACTGAACATCAACCAGCCCATTACAGACTCTCCACTCACATCCTATCATACGTTTCCACTCCCACTGCAGCAGCTCTCCACACACACTCACGCCACTCCAGACGAGTCCACAGCTGTGTGTGTGTGTGTGTGTGTGTGTGTGTGTGTGTGTGTGTGTGAGAGAGAGAGAGAGAGAGAGAGAGAGAGAGAGACAGAGAGAGAGAGAGAGACAGAGAGACCTGACATGAAAATGTTCTGCTTCTGCCTGTTTCATCTCACACATACACACACACACACACACTCACACACACGCACACACATGCACACGCACTCACATACACACGCACTCACACATAAATGCATGCATGCACGCATGCACGCATGCACACACTGCACACGCACACACGCACGCACACACACACACACACACACACAGTTCTACACATCTATGGTTCTACCCCTGTTGGTCTGGTAGTCACACCTCATTCTGACATGCCAGACCTGGGCTGGGCTATATTTGGACCTGATGCTCACATTGGAGAGATTCTGACCATTTGGGTTTGATTTTTTCTTTTTTTAATCTTATGAGGAAAGGAGGACCGGGTTAGACAGTCAAGCAACCCAGCAACAAAATGGAGGTGATTCACCTCCACTTACTGTATCTGTAATCTGGTTCATTTAATTTAGAATGTATTTTTCAGGGGAAGTTTACTGTGCTAATGTGACTGATGGTGGGGGAGACAGTATTAGTGCTGATAAATGTTCTGTTAGTTAACATAAACGCATCTGATCGTTTGGTTTTTGGGGGGATTTTTGGGAGTTTGTGGTAAAGTGTAGTGGGAGTGACAGATGAATGGATCTGTTTGTGAAAGAGGAGGTCGGAGCAGGTCAGGGAACTTTTTCTCTCATTAATAAACCTGTTGAGTCTGGGCTTTGACGTATGGTTGCATGGCAGGGATGAATGGCACACACACACACACACACACACACACGTACACAAACAAATGCGTGCATGCATATAGACACGCACACACACACACACACACACATGCACGCACATACACACAGACACACACACAAACACATACATGTACACACACACATACAGACACACACACACACACACACACACACACACACATACACACACACACATACACACACACACACATACACACACACACACACACATACACACACACACATACACACACACACACACACACACACACACACACACACACACACACTTACATACAAACACATTCAAGGCCTGTGACACCACTCAAACATGGAACAGCACCGACCGTCTCAAAAGGGGATCAGATTCCCTTAAACACGCAGTTCAGTTCAGTTTTTAAGTGTAGAATGCAGAATGACACCAGCACCAGTCTGTTTACCTTACACACTCCTCAGTCCACGTCTCCTCCCCTGCCCTCCTACGAGCTGTTAGATGAATTCTAGCCTATGTTCTCCTGGAGAAGAAAGGGAGAAGAGAAACCCTCGTCTCTAAACGTTTGAAAACTTGCTCCCGTTAAAAGACGGCCTGTCTGTGGCCGTACCGAAGCTGCAGCCCCGTGTGATTACTAGAGACACACAACAGACGTGTGTTTTCATGGCTGAGAAATCTTGCAGGTTTTCAGACTTGCGATAACGTACGGAGAGCCTAAGTGATGTTCATCACACGCTGAGATGAAGCAAGATGTTTCAGGTCGTGAAACAGCCCGGCCAGAGCTGTCGGACGACACACAAAGCCAAGCCGTCCAAAAGTCGGCCTCTGACTCTGCAACAGTTTGAAAAGGCGACTGGGGGGGGGGGGAGGGGGGGTGATATGACAGTTAGACCCATAACCCAGAGAGAGTTTCTAAGCATGGAGACAAAAAAAAACAAAACAAAAAAAACCCCAAAACCAACGGACAAATTCCGACATGTAATTAAGTAAAAACAAAAGAACAAACTGCCCCAGCGATGAGGGAGAAGCTGTCCGAGCCTAGACTGGCTTCTCTGATAAACCTCCACTCTGCCCAGTAATTAGAGGTTTCTGAAGGGGTCGGCCAGGGTTTGGAGAAGTGGGGTTGGTATATAATTGTAAGACAGGCCTGAAAGAGGAGATATGGGGGGGGGGTGGTGGTGGTGGTGGTCGGGTCTCTGCTTCATTGGCAACGTGTGAACTAAACTAGCCAAGAGTCCTTTGTAAGCCCTCCACACCCCCCCCCCGGTTTAACACCCACACTGCATTAATCTTACTGTACCTTCGTCCCGGGATGCCAGTCCCGACCCCAACACCCCCCCCTCCCCCAACCACCACCCCCCACTCTCCCCACCCCACCCCGTAAGGTCAATTACATACTCCCCAAGATGAATTACCGCCCATAATACTGGGCTAAAAATAGACGTCAGAGGGGCGTGGGCAGTTTGTTTGGAGAGGTGCCAGTGGTACAGAGACCCGTAGGGAAAGAGGAAGGAATTTGCTCTCTCGCTCCCTCCCTCTCTCTCTCTCTCTCTCTCTCGCTCTCTCTCTCTCTCCAGCCTTGGCGGTTATGTGTCTAAAGGTTAAGCGCTGATGACTTAAGGTGCAGTCCATTAAAAGTTTGGATTGCTTTTTTTCTTAATATCGGGGGCAAACATTTACACTTCCAGGCTGTGGCAGTACATCCACGTTACCAACGCTAGTGTGTCACTGCCGTGAGTGCTGTGCGCAGACACACTGAACCTGGAACTGCAATGTGTTCACTGAATTTGATTTTATTGGTCCCGTTCCAATACCCTTCAGTATTTCCTTCCCTTGTGTCCTTGAGGACCTGCCCACTAAATATTGTCGACTGAATAATGGAAGACCACGATGAAGTATCTGTGAGGCACTTGACCAAACACATGATGTTGGTTTTGTATTTCCTTCAACTCATTCATTCCTGCTCAGTAAATTTCAGTAAATTTTGGAGAAAAGGACACAAGACCCAATTGTTTTCAAGTACGATGTAGAGTGAGAACCAATCAATTAACAAAGATGCAGTTAAGAGCCTATCAGCACACTTGTTGAAAGGGAGGGGCATGTTGGTGTTGTAACTGTGTCTCCATGACAAAGCAAATATCCCTTTGTTCTGATTGGTCAGAATATGAAGTGATTGCTCTTTAGTGAGTGTTCTCATTGGCCAGAGTATACAGTGAAAACGATGTTTGGGATGCAGTGAGCTCATGTTAAACGCTCCTCAATTTGAACCAATGAGGTTGAAGAGAATCGGAACAAAGGCACAAGGCAAAATCAAGTGAAAAAATCAGGGTGGCTACTGTGTGTGTGTGTGTGTGTGTGTTTGTGTGTGTGTGTATTTGTGTGTGTGTGTGTGTGTGTGTGTGTGTGTGTGTGTATATGTGTGTGTGTGTGTGTGTGTGTGTGTGTGTGTGTGTGCGGGTGTGTATGTGTGTGTGTATGTATGTGTGTTTGAAAAATGTAAATCTCTGTTATATCTCCCTTTAATGTTTGAATTGGTTTTGCTTGCTCAGCAACCTTGTTAAACTTTTATCATAATGATACAAGACCGTAAGATCCCCCCAAAACAAACAAACAAACAAACAAACAAACAAACAAACTGGTGGAAAATAAAATAAATGGAGATCCAGTATATGAATCAATGCTATGTTAGAAATACTTCACCCCTGGGCATAGTTGGTTCACTGCTCTTTTTGCCAAAATTGTGCACACGTAGTGGGAATCATTCCAGTGATAAACACCATATCCTCTACACAGGTGCACTCCAAGAATTATTACTTCAGTCAAGACCTCCTGATCCCAGATCAGTTTATTCATTTCCTGCGGTATAAGACTGCCATTCTTGCACCATTGTGTGAACAACTCTCTTGTGTGAACACTGCTACAGTTAAAGGACTGTTTTTCCTGTCAACAAAATCGGCGATTCTACATGAGTAGATTTTTCTTTTAGCATGTCAGCTGCAGTTGTTTCTCTTTAGACAGAATTAATGTGATCAAAACTATCAGAATAGTCATGTGAAATTACAGTAATATGTTGTGGTGCAGTAATGGAACTGAAACAGTGTCCAAGATGGCTGATGCGAGAGCGTGTAAATATTTGCTGTTGTTTTGTCTCGTGGGGAGGGAGGAGGGAGGGGGGACGGGCCTGGGGGGGGGGGGGGGGTCTGGCCCGGCGTGACCTGAGGCACTGGTGGCCCAAGGAGCAGCTGGGAACCCAGAGCCAAGGGACAGAGAGAGGAACACAACACAGAGACTTCAGCTGTTCTAACCCAGCTGTCTCTCTCTCTCTCTCTCTCCTTCTCTCTTTCTTTCTCTGTCTCTCTCTCTCTCCCATCTCTCCCTTTCTCTCTCTCTCTCCTTGTCTCTTTCTTTCTTTCCCTCTCTGTCTCTCTCTCTCTCTCTTTCTCTCTCTCTGTCTCTCTCTCTTTCTCTGCTCTCTCTCTCTCTCTGTCTCTCTTTCTCTCCCATCTCTCCCTTTCTCTCTCTCTCTCTCTCTCTCTCTTTCCCTCTCTTTCTCTCTCTCTGTTTCTGTCCTGTTCTATCTTCCTGTTTTTCACTCTCTCCTCTCTTTCTCTCTTTTCTTCTCTCTCTCCATCCCTCTTGCCCCCTCCCCCCGTTTCTCTATGTCTCTTCCGTTCTCTCCTTCTGTTTCTCTCCATCTCCTCTCTCTGTCCTTCTCTCTCTCCCTCTTGCTCACTCCCTCTTGCTCTCTCTCTCTCTGTCTCAGTCTCTGTGTGTGTGTGTGTGTGTCTCAGCTTTGTGGCCACACAGAGCTGGATTCTTTGAGCATTAATCAGCTGTACTGAGGCCTCTGTGGCCCTGTCTCTCTCTCTCCTCTGGAGCTCAGTCTCCCAGCACACAGGCCCCCACCATCAAACGCATCCACGTCTATTTATAGGCCCACACGTATGGAAATAACTCTGCATCACCACTACATGTGCCAGAGTATTCCTCAAACCAGCACATGGATGTACATGCAGAGAGAGAGGGCATTGTATGTGTGTGTGTGTGTGTGTGTGTGTGTGTGTGTGTGCGCGTGTGTGTATG
>NC_044510.1:14484113-14499113 GCF_902362185.1 Chanos chanos
AAAAAAAAGAAGAGTGAAGGAAAAGTTAGCAAACATTCTTTCATCAACTCGTTCTCCTCAGCATGTTTTTTTTTTTTTTACCTTTTGAAACTCTCCAACATTCTTTGAAATAGAATTCGATATTCCATCAAAAGCACAGTATGGCTAGCTTCCCTTCAGATTGAATTTCTCCTATCAAGCTTTAAAAAAAAAAAACAGATTTAGGATTAACTCCAAAGCAAAACTGCAAAAGAGAAAGTGAAATGAGGTCTGTGGCTTAAAAACAATACTTGAATCAGACCCTGTTGTTTATGCTTCATTGAAAATCCCTAGACTGACTTTGGCAGAAACCGAGAGAGATAGAGAGAGAGAGAGACAGGGAGGGGGGGGGGGGGGAGAGAGAGACAGAGAGAGAGAAAGAGAGCGAGGGAGAGAGAGAGAGAGTGAGGGGGGGGAGAGAGAAAGTGAGAGAGAGAGAGGGGGGGGGGGTGAGAGAGAGAGTGAGAGCGATAGGAGTTCTTTGGACTATGAAAAATAAGTTTGTGGCTTTTCTCTGGAGTATGAGGACTCTCTCGTTTGCACGCCTAATCACGTTGCCCCGAGGGGACCTGTGATTTTTTTTTTTTTTTCACTGATATATATTTATGGTTTTCTCAATTATCATATTTTCTGTTGACCTCAGCTGTCACGAGTGAAATAAACTGACGATCTGCCTCCGAGGTATAGTTATCGTCTCCATGGCAATGGGGGAAATGATGCGATTTGCTTACCAAAAGAGCTGCCATAATGATCTCCTGGTTGTTCACACTTTGTGAGGAATCAGCTGGCCTGTCGAGTTAAGGTAAGACTGGCCTGGTGAGTTAAGGTTAGACTGGCCTGGTGAGTTAAGGTAAGACTGGCCTGGTGAGTTAAGGTAAGACTGGCCTGGTGAGTTAAGGTAAGACTGGCCTGTCGAGTTAAGGTAAGACTGGCCTGGTCGAGTTAAGGTAAGACTGGCCTGGCGAGTTAATGGTTAGACTGGCCTGGTGACTTACGGTAAGACTGGCCTGGTGAGTTAAGGTAAGACTGGCCTGGTGAGTTAAGGTAAGACTGGCCTGTCGAGTTAAGGTAAGACTGGCCTGGTGAGTTAATGGTTAGACTGGCCTGGTGAGTTAAGGTAAGACTGGCCTGTCGAGTTAAGGTAAGACTGGCCTGTCGAGTTAAGGTTAGACTGGCCTGGTGAGTTAAGGTAAGACTGGCCTGGTGAGTTAATGGTTAGACTGGCCTGTCGAGTTAAGGTAAGACTGGCCTGTCGAGTTAAGGTAAGACTGGCCTGGTGAGTTAAGGTAAGACTGGCCTGGTGCAATCCAGGTGCAATCCCGATTGCTTCAAAAATACCGTAATCTCAACAACCCTGACAGCTTGGTGGAAAATTAATAAAATCTTTAAATTCACAGTGTCACCATGTAAATACACCCAAATATGGCACAACCCGGACTTTACACTCAACAAATCACCACTCCACTCCACCACTTGGAAACAAAGAGGTATCACACAGCTTCAACACATCTTTCAGAATAACACCTTCATCACTTTCCAGGACCTGGTGCAAAAGTATAACATAGGGGAAGAGCAATACTTTCACTTAACACACAACACTCTCAGAATGAAAAAAAAAACAAAAAATGAAAAACGTCGACGTTGGGATTGTCTTCTCACGTATCATATGCCTCCTCAGCCTTTCCAGTGTTCTTCAGTTCAGCCCCAGCCCCACGGCATCGTGGGTAAAACAGAGCACACAGCAGGCGGCGACGAGACCGATCATCGTCAGATGTGCGACCGCGGATGTAACGCGATAACGCCGAATGCTCAATGGGATCTCGCGTTTCGCAGTCAGAAGGTTAAGCGCTCGTCCAAATCTCATTACCAACCCCCGTCCTCAGCTCTCGCTCCATCACCACCTAAAACCCAAAACCTCCTTCGTTCAAATGTTTTCCAAACGCTTCTCTAATGTTTCCCGACCCCTGTGCCGCTAGAGAACGGGACATATTGGTTTCTATCCGTCAATGACAGCCTCCATTAACCAATCACATCTATCATCTCATGGTGCTACGCCTCTTAATCTAATCTAATTGGCCCCTCTGGCTGTGTACCCTTCCCTCAGCCGCGTTTGAGTTAATGATCAAACTACTCAAGGCAGAACAGGGCAACCGCACCCCAGCTACAACACTTCCCTCTCACAGGTGAAAGTCGGAGGTTAAAGGTTGACGTGTCTTGCTGTTGGCCTCTTTCTTGCTTCTTTTAATTGAGAGACTTTTTTTTTCTCTCCTCCCCTCCCGCTGGGGTTGACCTCAGAGTCAAGCCAACATTTGATGACACGCGAGACGCCCCCCGCCCCCCCCCTCCCCCTGCACCGATTGGTCGGCAGGGAAAAACAGTGAAGTGCGTGGATGGCGGGGTTTTGACACATCTAGGTTGTGACACACTTTTGTTTAGTTTTAGTTTGGAGTTTCCAGTGGAAGAATGGAATTATCTCTTTTCTTCAAATTTCTTTTTTTTTTTTTTCCCTCTGCACTGTGTAGCAGACAAAAGTGCCTCCGGTCCTCACCCTGCCTCTGAGACTACTCATCAGAGAGAGAGACAGAGAGAGAGGGAGAGAGAGAGAGAGAGAGAGAGGGAGAGAGAGAGGGAGAGAGAGGGAGCGACAGAGAGAGGGAGAGAGACAGAGAGAGGGAGAGAGAGACTACTCATCAGAGAGAGAGACAGAGAGAGAGAGAGAGACTACTCATCAGAGAGAGAGACAGAGAGAGAGGGAGAGAGAGAGAGAGAGAGAGAGAGAGGGAGAGAGAGAGAGGGAGCTAGAGAGAGAGGGAGAGAGACAGAGAGACAGAGAGAGAGAGAGAGAGAGAGAGAGAGGCAGAGAGAGAGAGAGAGAGAGAGAGAGAGAGAGCGACAGAGAGAGAGAGAGAGACAGAGAGAGAGGCAGAGAGAGAGAGAGAGAGAGGGAGAGAGAGAGAGAGAGAGAGCGACAGAGAGGGAGAGAGAGAGAGAGAGAGAGCGACAGAGAGACAGAGAGAGAGAGAGAGAGGGAGAGAGACAGAGAGACAGAGAGAGAGACAGAGAGAGAGGGAGAGAGACAGAGAGAGGGAGAGAGAGAGAGAGAGAGAGAGAGAGAGGGAGAGAGAGAGAGAGAGAGGGAGAGAGAGAGAGAGAGAGAGAGAGAGGGAGAGAGAGAGAGAGAGAGAGGGAGAGAGAGAGAGAGAGAGAGAGAGAGAGAGAGAGAGTGCGTGTCTTGGTGCAGACTGACCCAGCCAACACACACACATCCTGTTTTTCTTTTTCTTCCTCACGCTGCATTCCGACTCTCAGAACTCTTCATTCAGCTGAGTTACAAACATCGATGTGCGTAAACACATCTCCACATGTACTCTACTCTCATAACTGAGTGACACAGTTCGCTGCATTACAAAAAGGAAAAAAAAAGAAAAGAAAAAGAAAAAAAGTTTTGCTCTTAAAATCTTTTTGCCACTTTTAATTGGCTTTCTGGCTGTTTCTAAGATCGTGAGCTAGAGACTAAAAGAATAAGGTGTGGACACTTAAAACGAACGAACGAACGAACGAACGAACGAACGAGTGAATGAATGGATGAATGTGCAGAGACTATCTTTAAAACCAGCGACTTTCTGGTTTGTGTGGATGGAAGGGAGAGAGAGAGAGAGAGAGAGAGAGAGAGAGAGAGAGAGAGAGAGTTACAGATCAGGTTTAAAACTCTGACAGTTCTTATAATCTAATAGAATCTTTCAGACTGGCTACACCTTCTTTTTACACACCAACATATGGATATGCAAGTAGCCCCCCCCCATCAAAACGGTACATACAATAACCACAATTCAACACGAGTAACAAAACATTTACAACCTTCCCAGTTCTTACCTCCCTCCACAGTGAAACAGTGTTCTCAAAATTATGAACATGCTTCCAAAAATGTTTTGACCATTACAAAAGAACAAAAAACAAAAAGGGGTACATTCTCAATACTAACTCCAAACTGAATCTCGGCTCTTTCAGTAACTGAAATGACAGCTGGCAGAACATGTTTTGTTTTGATTTTTGGACAGCAAGTAATACTGTTTCAGTGACAGTAGTGCTGAGCGTCAAAAAACCTGAAAACGGTTACAACCCCCCCCCCCCCCCCCCCCCCCCCGCCCCCCCCCCCCAGCTTCTTTAAAATACTGTCTGTCCTACGCAGGACAAAATGAGAGATTTTTTTTATGGTCAGTCCATTCGACACAAGGTTACAACCTCAGCCTGCTTTTAGAAACAGGCTTTACGGTGATCTTTAGAAACATTCTCTTTTTTCTTCTTTTTTTTTTTTAAATAACCCGTTGGTGATCATCTGTCTCACAATGTGTGGTTTTGTTTTTACATACTGGGTAAGAATAGAGTCAGAACCGAGCCAAAAATAGACATACTCTCATTAAGTCAGTTTTTGTAGTACTTACAAACTCTGTCTCTGATGTTAGCAGCTGGTTTTTGAACTGTTACGCGCGGTAGCTAGCGCGACAGATCGTTCTCGTTTTGTGAAAATCTGGCTCATTAAAATGACAGTAACATTTAAAAAAAAAAAAAAAAAAAAAGGAAGACGAAAAAGGAGACATGAAAAAGGACGAGGATAAACCGC
Source organism: Chanos chanos (assembly GCF_902362185.1). NCBI lineage: Eukaryota > Metazoa > Chordata > Actinopteri > Gonorynchiformes > Chanidae > Chanos > Chanos chanos. The sequence continues at coordinate 14,488,753 of NC_044510.1, forward strand.
GGTGAACGTCATCGCACAACCATTTGTCGTACTGGGTTAGTGGTGGAGAGGTACCAGCTGCCGAAGAGCCCACCCTAAATTCGGTCGCCGTGATGAGTCCATGCCTTGTACCTTAGTCTCAGGCTTCTCTGTTTTCTGTGGATCCATTACACTCGGAAAACGATGAGTCATTTCCGTCCAGACTCTTGATTAACGATGAGTCACTACGGCTATGCCGCTGCTGAAAGTTACAGCCCCCTCTTCCAAACCTTCCCCAAACCGCTTAAGTGCTAAAACCGACCGGGAGACCAAAAATGCCAAACCTGCAGCTACATTTTCACGCACACGTCAACCAAACCAAAAGCACAACACCTGCCTTACACTCAAACAATGGTAATCATTCAATAAAAACAATCCCCGTTTAATCTTACGTAAAACATCTCCTGTTGTCACACGATCGCCGGAGCTATTTCAGACGACACAAGCATTTTTTGAATTATTCAGTCAGTATTCAGGGCTTAAGCACAGAGACAAGAGAGACACAGAGAAATGACACTGTTCTCAAAGATAACCGATGCCAACATTGCTCAGAGTGAGAAAGAGGAGGAGAGAGAGGGAAAAGGAGGTGAAGAGGGACAAAGAGATAGATTGCAGACGTGAAGAGGAGGAGGAGGAGGAGGAGGAAGAGGTAGACGAAGATCCTCGACAAAGGAGAGATGAAATCTGTCCGACGCAGTTTCTCAACTCTGGTCTAGACTGCAGACTGAAAGCCCCCCCCCCCCCCCCCCCCATTGTTAACACTCCTCATTTAACTAATTAAAGTTGTTTTTTGTTTTTTATATTGGCAGACAGGTCTCATCCGGGCTCATTAGTAATGGGTTTAAAGTAGAGAGTCTTTGTCCCGCTGGGTTCCCGTGGCTGGATTGGAGAAACACTAAAGTAATGAAATTAAGGACACTGAAGGGGCGACACGCTGGTCCACTTAAGAGACAGTGAGAAGAAAGACGAGAGTAAGACTGACTGAAAACTTCACTGTGTTACACACATTCAGTGATCAAAACAAAACAAAACAACTAGTGAGTATACCGGGGAGTTACGCTTTTTTCTCCCCCGTTGTTTTTCTTTTTTAATCTCCTTTTTCTTTTTGTCTTTTTCCTCAGGCACATGTCATAATTGCAGAACACAGAGAGTCTATATTCTGCGCTCTGTTACAGTACTAAGCAGGTTTGTAGGAGACTATAATGAGGTGAGTCCTGTGCTCGCCATGTTTAGTTTATTTTTTCCTTTTATCCACGGCTGAAGGCTGACGTCCCGCTGGTGAGAGACGATGTTAGCTCGCCGAAGAGGAGAACAACGCCATTGTCTTGGTTGCGTAAAACAACGCTTTTCAAAACAGCTCTTTTTGTCCGACGGCGACAGCGATTTCAAAAACACGAAGAAATCATTTTCCCCCGAATACTGTCGTAATGAGTCCAGCCATAATAACCTGAATAAAAACAACAACAACAACAAAAACAACCCACGCCGTTGGATTGAAGCAGGTATCATGAATACTGTCTCAGAGCTGTCTTTTCACACAGGGCTTGAATTGGACCTAATCTACACAAAGCTGGCTTCAACCTGACAAAAAACAGAGGAGGAAAAAATTGGAGAGCACGGTGTAATTGTGCTAGTTTCTGGCCAGCACAGAGGGAAAAATCCTCTAACTGTAGCAGTTTGCTACTGCTGTTAGTTAGAATGAGGTTGTGCTTCCAATGTAACACTTCCATTGGCTGCCAACACAACAGAGAGAAGCACGAAACATTAGTGAAGGACATCTCCTGTATATCTCTGATACTCAGCGTGGAAACCTTGCTGCACCAGCCAAGAGTGTCCCAGGAAGACCCGAGAAACCAGAGTATGTCACTGTCAGGGAACGGAGAGGCTTCCACTGAGCTGCTGTGACTCCAGTGGGATTGCTATGACTCCACTGGGCTGACGTGACTCGCGTCCGGTTTCAGGACAAGCACGGTTATCAGCCCTCTCCCTCCCGCCTTGTGGACTCCTCGTTTTTGGAATGGAAAGTGTAAAGTCTTCGGCCTCACCAGGAGATGGCTCTACTCCAGGCCGCGGAAGCGTCGGACGAAACCATTTCTCCGAACTCAAGACCCTGGCCGAGGAATTGTCATGCAAGACGATACATCTTCCAGTGCCTGGTTAGATCAAACATACGCTTGTAGTATTGATGAGATTCCTTAGTCGGACATAAGGAATTAGACACTGAGTTTTACGTTTTACAGCTTGCTCTACAGCGACTTTGTCATAACGGTTTGGGACCTCATTTTTTTCAGCCATTGACAAGAAACACATTGGAAAACAAAACTCATTCTTCTGGGGCATGAGGGCTATTTCTTTTTATTTTAAAGTACAGTCTGAAAACTTTTGAAAAGGCAAATGTTTCCCTCGTTCCCTTGTGGCATTACACAGTAATACTGAAACTCATTCTGAACGTAGAGTCTCAGATAGATCAGGTGCGGAGGGGGAAATTTACAGGCTTAAGCTGCAATCTTCAGTCCGTGGCAGTATATCGGTGCATTTAATAAACAGAGCGTTGGAAAACAGCCTGGTGAGTTTATTTGACCGGAGTGTGCTGGGAGCAGAGAAGCAGCTGTTTGGGGAAGAGCTGCATCAGCTGACTGGTCAAAAAGTTTGAGAGGATCTGACATGCTTTTGAACAAAAAAAAAAAGGAAAGAAAAAAAACTCTTCATGTTGACAGATTGGAGCAGGTTAGGCTGACGCTGGTTAACACTCTTGGGTTGTTGAAAAACAGACAGCACAGAAGAATGGATTTAAACGGATGAAAAACGCTGTCCACATTTTGGGTTGACACGTGATGAAGTGAAGTTTGATTTTGGTTAATTATTTATTTAGGTGTGATGTTGTGAGCTGAATCTTTAAAATATGCATGTGAGAAAAATTCTCTCTGAGAATTGTGTGGATGTAGTCAGTTTTTTTCCAATAAAAAAATCAATTGTTATTGTAAAATGAATAAAAGAAGTTTGTTTTTGCTTCCCAGATAATAGCTAAATATGTATATGTCTCTTGTGTGTCGTTTTAGTTACATTGTGTAAACAGCTGAGAAGAATGGTGTTGTAAATGTCTGAAGCGGCTGGACCCTAAAAGTAAGCGAGAGAGAGAGAAAGAGAGAGAGAGGGAGAGAGAGCGCTATGGATGTCAGTGGATTCCTGTCTATTTAGTGGAATCTGTTATGGGTCCTTGGCAAAGCTGTCGTAGCACATGCAGGCACACACACACATTCACACTCTCTCACACACACACACACACACACACACTCGCGCACACACACACTCGCGCAGACACACACACACTCACGCGCGCACCCACACACACACACACTCTCTCTCACACACACACTCGCGCACACACACACATTCACACTCTCTCACACACACACACACACACACACACACACTCGCGCACACACACACTCGCGCAGACACACACACACACACACACACTCGCGCACATACACACACACACTCGCGCACACACACACACACACTCGCGTGCACACACACACACACACACTCTCTCACACACACACACACACACACACACACTTGCGCACACACACACACACATGCACACATGCACACATGCACACACACACGACGCATGCACACACATGCAAGCACGCACACACACACATGCATGACGCACGCATGCACACACACAGACACAAACACACACATGCACACACATACACACGCACGCACGCACGCACACATTCACACGCACGCACGCACACTCACATACACACGCACGCACGCACACACACACACCCACACACACATACACACACACATGTACGCACACACATACACACACACACACACGCACACAGAGGCGGCGGTGCTTGTGGTAGCGGGGGGGGGGCTTACCTCATTCTGCAGTGGTGCCCATCAGAGACTGGGTGTTTAGTATTCTCTCTGCGTGGGGCGGTGGCGGGAGGGGGGGGGGGTGTGCATGAGTACGTGATGGAGTTGTGCGCCGAGCTGTGGTTCGGAGATAGGAGATAGTGTTAGCTTAGCATTAGCGGCGGATGCCGAAGCAGTAGATGAGAGAGCAGCTCCACTGTACGGAGCAGCCCTGAGAGTCGGAGATACAGGCCCAGGCTAATCCCCTACATTAGAGCCCAGACTGAGAGATTATGGGAGGGTGGGGGGGGGAGAAGAGAGGGAAGAAGAGAAAAGAGAGAGAGAGAGAGAGAGAGAGGGAGAGCTTTGAATAACTAAGAAAATCCAACAAAGACCGAAAAATAATGGCACAACCGGGCCGACCTGGGTGACCTTTCTTTCCTGGCTTTCATTAATCAGCGGATGCTGGCCGGCTTTGCTTTGGTCACGAGCTAATACATAAGCCAACAGAGAGTCAGCCCAGAGAAAGCTTATTTTGTGTTCCTTATTGTTTGGGGAGGGTGAGGTGATGAGTCTATTATAGGGGTCACAGAGTATGTGTGTGTGTGTGCGCGTGTGTGCATGCGTGTGTGTGTGTGTGTGTGTGTAATTTTCTTTGAGATTTGAGAGAGTATTTTTATGAAGTGTGTGTGAGAGTGTTACGTGTGTTTCTGTACTGTCAATATTTGTGTATGAAGTAAAGAGTGCATTGTCAGTTTGTGTGTGTGCGTGTGAGAGAGACAGAGAGAGAGAGTGAGAGGGAGAGAGAGAGACAGAGAGAGAGAGAGAGTAAGAGACAGAGAGAGAGAGAGAGTGTTTATGTGCATGCACGCTCACTCTGAAGGCTTTTGTTCTGTGCTGAATGCGGAGCAATGAGCCGTCAGCTGAAAAGCCATGTCAGAATCGCAGCCCAAAACCTCGGCTATCTTGAAGGACTTGCGGTGAGAAATCATTTGCATAAACCCTTCTTTCATCTGAACGCAGCAGCGACAGAACTTTTACGAAGCTCTTTCCTATGTTTACCGTCTCTGCATGCCAAAACCAAGCCTTCTCGCTATCTCTCTCTCACTCCCTCTTTCTCCCTCTCTCTCTCTCACTCCCTCTTTCTCCCTCTCTCTCTCTTTCACTCCCTCTTTCTCCCTCTCTCTCTCTCTCTCTCTCACTCCCTCTTTCTCCCTCTCTCTCTGTCTCTAACTCTTTCTCCCTCTCTCTCTTTCTCTCACTGTCACTCCCTGTCTCTCTCTCTCTCTCTGTCTCTTCTTTTCCCTTCACTTCCTTCCTCTTTTTTTTTGTTTCACTTGGAAACCGTTGTTTCTGAAACGAGGGCCTGTTTTATGTGACGCACTAACGCGGGCGAAGAGGAGTCACACACCGTCTCCTGGGACTCATTTGGAGAAGATTGCGAACGCCGAGCGGACCGACTCGCTTTTGATTAAACGAGCAGCCCGGGCCCATTTGTCACCGCGCCGCCACATCGCCATGACGATGCACCTGAGTCGGTGGGCAGAACCTGCTCATTAGAAACAGGCTGTGTTCCACTCATCACTACATACCTCTCTCTGTCTCTCTCTCTCCCTCGTTTTCTCCAGCGTTCGTTTCTCCTCTTACCGATTCCCAACTCCTCCTTCTGCTCTTCCTCTGTTCGTTCTGTTTGTGTTCCAGAAACGTCCATTTGGACTTGTTCTCACCGACAGGCGCGTTGGGCGGGGTGGACTTGAGAATCAGAGACGTTGGATGGTTGGCGAGGGGGGGGGGGGGGGGGGCTGCATGTATTGGTTTGTGACTTTGTGAGAAATCATCACTTTAATCATCTTTTCTCCTCAGTTTTTTTTTTTTTGGTGGGGGAGGGGGGTGGGGGGGGCGGCGGCGTTATGTGGGGTGTCATAAACACCAGACAGTGTTTTCCCATTGTGCTCATTTGTTGCTGCCAACACAGACACACACATGTTTGTGTGAGATAGAGAGAGACTCAGGATGTCTCCAGGGTATTAGAACATATGTGTATGCATGTGTGTGTGCGTAGGAGTGATAAGTGTATCAATATTGAATTGGCTTTTGTCACACTGGTGGTGTTTATTTGTGTAAATGTATGTCATGTACGTCCGTGTCCGTGTCCGTGTATGTGTGTGTGTGTGTGTGTGTGTGTGAGAGCGTTTGGCTGGTTGTGGCCTCCAGGAGGAACATGTGTGATGTGTATACATTGCTTGCCTGCGGCAGAGTGTGTTTGTGCTGTGGGGTCTTGATTGTGTGTTACTGACTGTGGGGACTCACTGCAGAAAACAAAATGCTTTTTCTAGAAAGCATGCTCTGTGTGTCTGTCTATTGTTTGATTCATGTATGGATGTGTAGCTGCCCATGCTCAATACTGTTGTGTGTGTGTGATTGTGTTTGTCCGTGTGTGTGTGTGTGTGACTGTGATCATGCATGTGTATGTGTGTGTGCATGTGTATGCATGTGTGTGATTATGTGAGTGCAAGCATGTGTGTAATTGTGTGATTGTGTGTGTGTGTTTGTGTATGTACGGGTCCGTACTATAACTAATTTGCAGTATTGGTGTGGGCGGATGGGTGGGGGGGGTCAAGGAGAGCTGCCTCTCAGTAGGACACATAGAGAACGGGGACACAGGCAAACACAGCAAAACCCTGAGGAACTCCTGTAATTATACACAAACAAATGTACACAGCAAGAACACCTCCAGGGCCTCCTTCAAGGGGAAGAAAAACCCCCACAAGTGTATTCACATCCTCCATCACAGCAGCCCACCAGAAGAACCAGGTTCTGAAGGCGAGGTGTTGTGTTGTGTTGTGTTGTGTTGTGTTGTGTTGTGTTGTGTTGTGCTGAGGTTTGAAGATGGTTGTGGATCAAGATTAAGCCCACTGGGGACAAAACCCCACGCTCTTCTGTAGCGCTTCTCGTTAATGGAGTGGAGGAAGCTCGTTAAGGGGCTGATTAGCAACGTTTGGTTTTTGCTCAAGGTCGGCGTAGCAACAACCTGATAGTGCCTTCCGACGACGGCTCGCCCCGTGTATTTGTGAGTGGTCACGTGACATGCCCTTCCAGCCAATCGCGGAAGACTACGGCCCCTGATGGACAACCGGCTACCCTCCGTGAATGCCTCAACCTCAGCGACATATTGCTGGGCCGCTGCCACTAACGACCAGAGCCAATCAGGGGCAGGAGGCAAGTATTCGTCCTCCAGCTATGCCCCTGCTCTGTCCAACCGTCCATCCGACCGTGCATCTGTTCTGCATTCATTTCGCTCTCTGAAAGTCGCCGGCAGGTTGCCGCGCGGGGACGTTGACGCTGATTTGATGAGCATCATCTCGGTTCTGGCTCTTACCTCTTAACGATGGCCGGCGGGGTCGCCGCGGCGACAGGCTTATCAGCGGTCTCTTGCTGCCAACGCTGGGATGCGGCCTCGGAGAGTGGAAGCGGAAGACTAAGGGCTGAAGCTTTATTAGTGTGATTTCTGCCAAACCAACACCATGCCAAGCAGCCCCTCAACCGCCAGCAAAGTGCACGCAGTGTTGAGCAGTGACCCAACGCAGGAGAGAGCGAGAGAGAGAGAGAGAGATAAAGAGGGAGACAGACAGACCGAGAGAGAGAAAGAGAGAGAGAGAGAGAGAGATAAAGAGGGAGACAGACAGACCGAGAGAGAGAGAGAGAGAGATAAAGAGGGAGACAGACAGACAGGGAGAGAGAGAGAGAGAGAGAGAGGGAGAGTGAAACAGAGAGAAAGAGACAGAAGAAGATAAAGAAGGAGACAGTGAGGGAGACAGACAGAGATGGGAAAGAGAGAGAGAGAGAGAGAGATAAAGAAGGAGGAAGGAGACAGAGAGGGAGACAGATAGAGACGGGGGAGTGAGAGAGAGAGAGAAATAGAGAGAAAGAGAGAGAGAGAGAGCAGCTGTTTTGTGTACAGTACCTGAGGCGGCAGAGCGTAAGAGAGAGAAAGAGGGAGAGAGAGAGAGAGAGAGAGAGAGAGAGAGAGAGCAGGAGGAAAAACACACCGTGCCCAGAGCTGTGAGCCACACAGACTGTGGTAACGTTGATTAGGATAATACACTGCTTGGTATTGTTTTACAACACAAACCCCTACATATGGGCGCTATTAGCACATGAAACATTTATGCGAGATGAGACAGGAGAACCATTCTCGTTATCTCATCAGAGAGGAAACGTGGCTATAACCCAACCACTGCTAGGCTAAACGTGCTAAAGGTGTCATTCACGGTCCGGTCTGAGGAGGTAGCAGCATTAGCTCACAGTGCTTCTGCTAGTTATTTTATTTATTCATTTATTTATTAATTAATTTTACAAACCAGAACGTTACAGCCACAGCCAGGTGCTATATGTAGATCACCGCATTGATACTGATATGAACTAACTGGTGTGTGTGGCTCTGGTTTCAGCGTAGCATTCAGGGCCCGAGTGACTCTCTCCCACTAGGATTAAGATAGCATCATTTCCCAGTTTATGAGCCCCATCGATCTCAGTCAGGCGAAGGCCATTCATAGACACTAAATAAGACGTAACACTCACAGCCTCCATTTTTGACCCAGTGTCAAATTGGAGCTGAAAATTTATTTCTAGTCATCTGGAAAGAAAGAAAAAAAGGGAAAGAGAGAGCGAGAAAGAGAGAGAGAGAGAGAGAGAGAGAGAGAGAGAGAGAGAGAGAGAAAATAAGCTCCCAAATATTATTTATAAGCAATTTGGAAAAGTATGGCAGGCAATATGCCAGAGAGAGAGAGAGAGAGAGAGGGAGAAGGGGGGAGAGAGAGAGAGAGAGAGAGAGAGAGAGAGAGAGAGAGAGAGAGAGAGAGAGAAAGGAGTGAGAGAGACAGAGAGAGAGAGGGGGGGGGGTATTGTTCCAAAAAAGAAAAAAAAAAGTCTTGGTGCTGTGGTGTTGAATCCCAAACTTCTGAGAGAGATTAAATTCTTTCAGCAGTCTTCACGTCTGTGATATCGGCACGGCGCTGGGACATCTCTGTGGCACATCGCCATGGTGACACGCTGTTTACTGTTTACAAAAAAAAACCCCTTGCAGCGAGAGAACCCATCAATTCCCCAATTCACTCCCCCCCCCCCCCCATGAGGAGTGTATAATGCATCTCAGCGCTGATGTGCTGGTGGGTACACTGACAAGCCCCCGTTCCCTTCCAAAAAAAAAAAAAGCATACAGTGCATTTGGCAAGAGAGACAAAATCGTCAAGTTATACATAATGAAATAAAGACAGAGTGCGAGAGGATCTCATAAGAGATTGTGTTTTTTTTTTTGTTTTATTTAACTTTTTTTTACTCGTGTTCGTTGTCATGTTTCATTTATTGAGTGTTACTGTGTCTTTGTGTTTTTTTTTCCTATATTCGACACATTCAGAGGCTGCTGAGGGTAGGTGCCAGTGAGAATGAATGAAAACATCTTCCGAACGGTTAAATAAAGTTATCTAAGAGGACCTCCCGCATCCCCAACCTTCTGTGTGTTTCTGTGTGACTCGATGGGACACGGTTTAACTCATACAGGAGCTAAAATAAAGAAAAACAAATCAATAGTTGTGAAAACACTATTAGAGATGCTCAGGTAGAAAAGATCTTGGGTATTCTTCTCTACCAAATCACATTCAGTGCCCTTTACCACATAGTAAGTGACCCATTTAATCAAAGCTGTGTTTTGGTATTATCAAGCTATGGGGTGCTAGGACTGCAGTGGGCCACTTGAAAAACAAAACGAAACAAAACAAAAAAAAAAAACAACGCATAACCCAACTCCTATGACCGCCGTCGTCCGAGCCGCCGACGCAGCCGGCACGGTGAACTGGTTCAGGGCCAAAAGCGTGAAGGTTATCGTTTTCCGTGACTAACGTCAGAGCAGTAGCCAACAAATCTAAACGAAATACAGTAAAGACCGCAACGTAAGTGTCGCTCCTGTGGTGCTAGCAGTCAATGCGTCTCATAACGTGACATGACTCTGATAAAAAGAAATGAAAACACACTTAAGTGTACACGCTTGTCGTCCAAACCTTCATAACTCCTTGAAAACACCCGGGGACAGAACCTTGCAGCATCAGGCACTACAGGACCTTGTAACGTCTCCTGTAATGGTTCTTTTTTCTTTTCTTTTCTTTTCTTTTCTTTTTCTTTCTTTCTTTCTTTTTGCTGTTGTCGTTGTTGCATGCCAGGATCACAATCTCCCATGATGGATGTGTTTTTTTACGCCGCCGGGCTAACGATCGACTTATCGTTATTACACCTGCTAATTTCACGTGGCCGGGTGAGGATCCATCTGCTTCTTTCGTGCCCTCAATCGCACTGCCACCATTACTGTACACGATCAGTTAATGTCTGCTTTGAGCAATGCCCTCCGCTCTGGCACACATAATGGCCTGCTTATGTGTTTATTTATTTATTTACTTGTTTATTCACTGGGC